>NC_079412.1:16078013-16080513 GCF_026213295.1 Gadus chalcogrammus
CGACTTTGGGCCGCAGTTACAACGATGAAACCCAATGCTCATGTACATGACACGGCTCCTCTGGCTCCCCTTCAGGAAACAAGCTGAACAAGGACCTGAAGCGCTACCTGGGCCTGCGCTTCCAGAAGTCCTCCCCGGACCATGAGCTGCAGCAGAACATCCGGGCCAACCTGTACCGCCACGCCGTGCCTTGTGAGTACAGTTGACGTCGTCCGTCCCAAATCTACACCCTGCTCCTACATCCCCATCTACATCTACATTATTCGCCTACATTCACAGGTACATCTACTGCCTACATCTATATCTGCATCCTGCATCTACACCATACACCTGCATCTGCATCTACACCTTACACCAACACCCTACACATATCAACACCCTACGACCACAATCTACATCCAAATCTTCCCTCTTATGCACCTGCATCCACATCATTACTCTACATCCACAACTACATCTCTACACCCGACACCTACACCTACATCTACATCTACACCTTACACCCTGCACACCGCCCGTGTCACAGCCACGCCCTCCGCTGTGACTCCTGCCACACCCGCCTCCCCAGGCTGCTGGGGAGACTACTTCATGCTTCCATTCGTTGTAATGAATAAAGTAAAACAAATAAAAACGTACTTGTGAAAGAGGCGCGCGTATCATGCTGGATATTAAGCTGACTTCTATAGCGGTGCTTCATTCTCATGTATTACTTCAGATAAGAGGCGGTTGGTTCCTCATTGATGTACCATAAAGCCCTTTTCTAATGCTAGTCGCAGGGTAGATCACACAGGCCCTGCCTGAGCACGCCTGGCTTCTTTTCATCATTGTTATTTCCCCTGTAATAATGTTGTGGTTTCGGAGCGATATCCTACCTCAACGTCCCCGTCTTTAATTACTGCATAACGCCGGTGCGTCCTTCTACGGACAACAAGGGTTTGTGAAAGCGTTTCATAGACATTATCAGTTTAAACGTGGATCACATTTCCTGCCACAAAGCACATCTTTCTGGATCTGTACAATAGGGTTTGGAGATATATGTGGGTGTGTGTGTGTGTGTGTGAGTATGTATGTGTGTGTGAGTGGGTGTGTGTGTGTTGTGTGTGTGTGTGTGTGTGTGTGTGTGAGTGGGTGTGTGTGTGTGTTTGTGTGTGTGTGTGTGTGAGAGAGAAGATGCACATGGAAGTGCTCCAAAATGCAACGGGGTTTCTAGGCTAGATTATATACACAAACAAACAAACACACACACACACACACACACACACACACACACACACACACCCACACCCACACACACACACACACACACACACACACACACACACACACACACACACACACACACACACACACACACACACACACACACAGACACACACACACACACACACACACACACACACACACACACACACACACACACACACACACACACACACACACACACACACACACACACACAAAACAATGATTTTCCTCCCACCATCTTTCGCATTCTCTCCCTTGTATTTCCCTTTATCTCTCAATCTGTGTGTGTGTGGATCCTCCTCTTGCTCTCTGCCATGTGACTACTAAATCCTTGTCCCTGAGCCTAGGCTACGCCCCAGCGCCCTCTGCACCCCCCCCCCCCCCCCCCATCCCCCACCCCCCCCCCCATCCCACATCCCACATCCCACATCCCACATCCTAGCCCGGTGGCCGGCCTGGGATTATGATGTCCTGATATATTGAAAATAGATTCCTGCCTGATTACGGTGGGATGAGCGTGTTCTAGCAGACATCAGAGGCTGCTGGGAGGACGGACGTCAGTGTGGATATTAGCACTGAGCGTGACCGAGTGGAACACGGTACAGCCAACGGATTTTGGTTAGTTTGCAATGCTGCACTACTGATTAAGACGTCGCTATATAAAAGGGATCCCGCTGTCTTAATGTTTTGTGGCAACTGTTCATATCTATCTTACTCATTTAACTGATTAATGCCACATATTGGTTAATAGCACACATTGTTTACACTTCTGGTCGTCGGAGACGGGACGCTGGAGAAATTCATGTTAAGCGGTTAGCCGTATTGAATATAACAAATCCTTCTTAAGGAGGCATTTATTCAACGGGTTTCAGTTAGTTTCATGTCCTTTTCCTAGTTTTCTTTTTACATAAATATCCAGAGAGGGAGTCCCAGATCTCAGCATCATGTGACATGTGACTGTGAGCCCCCTCATTGAATACCATCAGATCATATAATCACATGCAAAGTACATCAACTGACAGGCAAACCAGCTTGACAAAGAACACAGACGATAGAGCGGGTATGAGTTTATGGAAGGCCGGTCTGATGTTGGAGGCTGTTTCTGCTGTGATTTTTGTTTGGTCATCTTCCTACCTCTCTTTCTCTCTCTCTCTCTCTCTCTCTCTCTCTCTCTCTCTCTCTCTCGCTCTCCCCCCCCCCCCCTTTCTCTCTCTCTCCCTCTCTCGTAAACTGTGGCCCACCATCCCTGCCTCCT
>NC_079412.1:16083013-16090513 GCF_026213295.1 Gadus chalcogrammus
TGTGTGTGTGTGTGCGTCGCTGCATTGCAGGGTGCTGCTGCTGGGAAGCGTCATGCTAATGATGGCCATCCAGCCGTATAACTGATGGGTCCCCCCCCCCCCCCCCCCCCCCCCTTACCCTGCGTTTGCTTCTTTTCCACCGCAAACATGCGGGTGCAGAATATATCTATATATCATGGCATGTTGTAGCCTGAGCGTGTTCCTCCTGGCTAGCATGGGATTCACCGCAAGGGGATGAGAGATGGCAAAGAAACACCATGGCCTCCAAGCTCATTGGCGGAGCAATGCTAATATTTGTTTTCGCGTAGCAGTGATGCATTAGAACAGGTGCAATATGTGTGTGTGTGTTTCTGTTTGTGTGTATGTGTGTTTGTGTGTGTAGACCTAATACCGGGGTTTAATGTTTAAATGTCTCGATAAAATGGGATAGTAAAAAATAAAGATTTTTCTTTGGTTTTGATGGGGGCTAGCTTACAAATAGCTTTTGCATACAGTACACCATCCACCTATAGCTTTTACATACAGTACACACTCCACCAAATAGCTTTTACATACAGTACACCATTCACCAAATAGCTTTTACATACAGTACACACTCCACCAAAATGCTAACCTTTACAATAACCATATTGCCATCCCTGTGTCTCTTCCCTATACAACGTCTCCTGGATGTTATTCCATCAATGTTTTATTATTTATTACTAATTAATCTATTCTGAACACATCTGTACAAAGACGCCATTACTACAGATACATTTGGTAGTGGCTATGAACCATACAATTTGCATTATTTAGTTTGCCTCATTGACTGCATTGTGTGAAATTGATCCAAAAACAAATATGTAATCGTAAACTGATCGGTATCAGATGGTCAATATTAACCGTTTGATTTCTAAGCTTATCTAAGCCAAATATTGCCTTTGAATCATATGTTATATTATTTTATTCTACAATGAAAAACTTTTTTCAATCGAGAGATAATACTGGCTTGTTAGAGTTGAACAGAATGTAATTTGCCTTGTCAAGGAGGTCAAATAATTCAAACATAGTATTCATTATGTTGACAGAAATCACTGTTATTCCCCCATCATCCCATTCCTGCTGTGTTTGTGAGTGTGTGTGTGTGTGTGTGTGTGTGTGTGTGTGTGTGTGTGTGTGTGTGTGTGTGTGTTTGTGTTTGTGCATGTGTTTGTCTTGTGACCACGTCGATGTGCATCACAGTCTGTCATCTTACATAGTTACTTATGTTGTACTTTCCCATCAAAGCATAAGGGATGCATTTTCAAGAAGCCTGATGTTTAGAGGGAGAGACAGAGGGTATATATATATTTTTTTTTAACAGTGGTTTACCTTTTTTTTAATTTAAGTATTGAGCCAATGAGAAACAGACAAGCTGGCTTGTATTTCTCTCTGTTTTATAATTTGATGAATGACAAACAGAACAGTAGGACTCCAACATCTAGTTTGAATCCATGGTTCTTCATTATATAATTGACTCACAAAATCTGGGTTTTGAAAACAAAACACAGACTAACAAATTGATCTCTACACCGCTTTCCCCCTGTCACTGTTTGGCCATCCTTGGTGGCTCAAGAGGCAGGTTTGTTTTTACGACAGGTACGTTTTTCATCCAAACCGGAAAACCGTGGCTCCTCCGTTTCCTTTGCTAAACAATCAAAGGATCACTGGGTGAGAAATGATTCATCTCCAAGCTATAAATAGAAGTCACTCTTCCTCTCTGGGCTTCGCCATGTCTCACGCTTTGATGTGTTCATCTGGCTGCTCGCGTCTGTGGCGGTGAGGCGGATGAATAAAATAAGGCTAAAGTAGGGGTTCGTCTTCGACGGAGCCTTACCGCTGACGGTTGTGTACCACCTCGACTACGCCTGGTGCTGACGATGACGAGGATGATGCGGTCTTGGTCGGTCTTAGTCGACGAGGCCACCATTACTACGCTGTGCTTTGGATGACCCTTTTGCAAACTGTAATTGACAGATGTTACACTCCACTGAAGGATTCTGGAGCTGTCGACCACCGTCAGGGCTTCCGTTTCCGCATGCTCTGTGCCCTCCCAAATAAGGATTAGGCGTAGTGTTCTTCTGGGACATAGTGTGACATAGAAACATGAACAAACCAAAGCACCACGTCCCTGCTCAAACTGCTGATGTATTTCAAGGTGCAATGAAGGGAGTTGTGTTTGCTTGAATCCTTGAATCCTTGCCTCATAGTATAATTGAAGCCTGGGGCTCAGGCTTTGTGAATTTGGACCCAGAGATGGTGTCCGTCTCCCTGAGGGCAGGTCCTGGGGTTGAGAGGTTAGGGTGGCCTGGGCTGTCGTCCATGACCCCGCAGGTATGGGCTTGCCTTGACAGGTACAAGATTCCCATTGGTCCACCATAGGAAACACACCCATCCATCTGTGTACTTTAGCATGAGAATACATGTATTGCTTGCATTCATTGCTATGCAGCCATTTTCCTCATCTATACATATCTACCTACGTATTTACAAACAAGGATTGAACACTATCTCCAATAATCATTTGTTTAACACTTTATTAATTAACGCTGAGGTTCCAAAGGTTCTCGTAAATCAATCATATGCTATTTCGTTGTAATATACCTATTCCTGTTTAAGTGAACCCTTTTCGCCTTTACTTTGATTCAACCGGGAAGTGTCCTCTTGTACATGTTTCTGGCATCCTCTTGCGCTGCACCCTGCACTCACCCTGCACTCACTCTGCCCTCGCCCTGCACTCACTCTGCCCTCGCCCTGCACTCACTCTGCCCTCGCCCTGCACTCACTCTGCCCTCGCCCTGCACTCCCCTCACCTGGAGTGTGGAGCCTCTCCCTCACGAGCCATGCATGTGGCGGATGAGGCCGTCTTGTTTATCAGAGGCGAGCATGTGTTGTGCTACGTCAAGAGACCATATTTATGGCTAAGACGCAGGGGTAATAGTAATAGTGGGAGGGAAGGAGGAATAGGGGGTGGGGGAGATGTGGGCGGGAACATGCTTGGGGAAAGGAGGAGGATGGGGGAGGAGGAGGGGGGAGAGGGGGGTGGGCTTTGTGGCTGCAGCTATTGGCCACAGACAGAAGCTGGAGTGTGAATAGCTCACATTGGCTTAGCCTCTAAGCTGGGCTGGACCTCTCATTTTTGTCTCTCTCTCTGCTTGTGGAGTTTTTAAGGGGGGGGGGAAGGCAGCTGCCCTAGTAGCTGGCTGTCTGCTTGAATGAGCTAGCATCGGGCTAGCCTTCACATGCGACCGGACAATCCATGGACGCTCTGGATCAGACCTACAGTGGACGGATTCTGCCGGAGCTCTGTGTGTGGATTTAACCTGTGAGCGTCTGGGTTGGAATACAGAGCAGAGGAGAGGGAGCAAGAGAGCACGAGAAAGAGACAGAGAGAGAGAGAGAGAGATGAGAGAGAGCCGGAGCAGAAGGAGCAGCGCAAAGGTAATTCAGTGACATTTACCTCTGCTGCGAGTGATGCCCTAGCTTCCGGTATTAGACGGTGGAGGAGGAGGAGGAGGAGGATGATGAGGAGGAGGAGGAGGAGGTGTGGGTGGGCAGAAAAAGAGCGGAAAGATGCATACATACACAGGGACACAAAGCGAGGAGCAGATGTACATTTCTACGTGCGTTAAGCTCAGGCGGTGTTGGAATGGGTGTCTCTGCAGATATGTGGAGTGAGGCTGATGGGTTTGAATGCATTGTGTCGTGTGGCCGTGACGACGACGACGACGACAGAGTGGTGTGTGTGTGTGTGTGTGAGTGTGTGTGTGTGTGTGTGTGTGTGTGAGTGTGTGTGTGTGTGTGTGTGTGTGTGAGCGCGTTCTGCCTGTGTGAACACACACATGCGCGCTTTCCATGCCCCCATGATTGCTCGCAAATGCACACACATACACACTATACGTATTCATTGGGTTGGAAGAGGGGCTGATTTAAAATGTGATTTGATGACACAGTCCTTTCCATTTTTCTAAAGGACATCAGCTCTCTAGTGGAGAGTAGGAAAAAAACATCACTTCCCGTTCACCTTTTGCCTGTGGTCTCCTTGATCTCCATTTTTCCTCTCTAGCTCCAGCTTCTGTCGCTTAGCCTCCTGCCAACTCCTTGCCAATGAAAAGCTTAAATCTGAAATGTCATTGTTTACCCTGGTTCATTCGTTGGTTTCTCCACACACTCCTTGGGCACAGAGGTGACAACGCATTCAAGGAAAGAGCAGAAGCAGAGGACCTCTTGTAAAAATATATATTTTCTGCAAGGTTTCTGGCTAATTGAGGCTGAGTTGTGCATTCTTTACCCTCTATTCTCATGCAGGCCCCTGCTTCATTAATTTCTGTTCTGAGAGGGGAGAGGCAGGAGGGGGAGGAGGGGGAGGAGAGGGAGGAGAGGGGGGAGAGGGGGGAGAGGGAGGAGAGGGAGGAGAGGGAGGAGGAGAGGGAGGAGGGGGAGGAGGAGAGGGAGGAGGAGAGGGAGGAGAGGGAGGAGAGGGAGGAGAGGGCAGAGGGGGAGGAGGAGAGGGAGGAGAAGAGGGAGGAGAGGGAGGAGAGGGGGAGAGGGAGGAGAGGGAGGAGGAGAGGGAGGAGAGGGAGGAGGAGAGGGAGGAGAGGGAGGAGGAGATGGAGGAGAGGGGGGAGAGGGAGGAGAGGGGACAGCAGGAGAATAGCAGCAGGGACTCGGCTGGGAGGGCTGTGAGGGCTGTTGTGGCGAGAGCTCAAAGAATGGCCTGTTGTGTTTGTTGGGCAGCAGCAGTATTGTGTGTCTAGCCTCCTTCTCTCGCTGTCTACCAAGCACTCTGTTACTGTCTGTCTAAATGTATCGATACAGTATGTTTATATGTCTGAGTGCATGTCTGTAGCTTTGTACATATGTACAGAATCTATCTCTCTAGCTATGTATCTATCTACATATCTATCTATCAATCTAACTATCGTTCTGGAGTGGTCGGCCTCTTTCTTTAATTCTTTCTTTAATTTATTTCTTCATTTATTTCCCCTCAGTGCATATATCTGTGTGTCTGTGTTTCTCTGTGTGTGTGTGTATCTCGCTCCTCAGCGAGAAACCTGCTGTGCTAACCAAATATAGCCATCACTCTGTCCCGAAACATACTAGGATGCTGCACATACTGATGCCCTGACCGAGATGTAGCTTTACGATTCCACATGGAACGTGTGTGTGTGTGTGTGTGTGTGTGTGTGTGTGTGTGTGTGTGTGTGTGTGTGTGTGTGTGTGTGTGTGTGTGTGTGTGTGTGTGTGTGTGTGTGTGTGTGTGTGTGTGTGTGTGCGTGATTGCGCCAGTGTGTTTCCATTTGTGTGTGTATGTGTGCTTGATTGCGATTGTGTGTGCACGAGATTCTGTGTGTGTATGTATGTATGTGTGGGTGTGTGTGTGTGTGTGTGTTCATGTGTGTGCACCTGATTGTGTGCATGATTACAATTGTGTGTGTGACTGGGCGTGTGGAGGATGGACAGTGTAGGATGGCTGTGGGACTCCTTGCAGGGGAAGCCTCCCCCTGTCCCTGTGTTAGGTCATTGAAGGCATCCCAGCATGCCTCACACCCTCCAGAGCCACACCTCTCCTGCTGATAGGATCACCAATATGGTGGTCGGGTGGGGGAGTGTTTGTGCTGTTTGCTTCTTCATCGTTAATCTGCGGGCCTCCGCTACATTGATTACCTCTCCGTTCTCCTTCATAAATCATTATGGGACAGCAATCCCTTTAATGGGGGGTGCGGGTTTAGGAGGGAAGTGCTGACAGAACACAGAAGTGGAGCCGGGGCCATAAGACTGACCTTGGCTCCCGGGTCAGTCTTTCACTAAAACCGGGGGGTGTTTCTCCATCTTGTAGTCTGGAGTAGTCATCATGAAGATATGAACAGATGAAAATATGAAAAGATGTGTCTTGTTTGTGCACCAATTCCTTAAAGGGCCAGTGTTAGTATGTTTTCTGACATCGTGAACAGTCTATGCCATTTTGTCACTGTTTCTAGAATAAGAACGTCATTGAGGGGAATCGGTTGTAAAACCCTATGTTGTTACCAGTCTCTGCCCATCAGTTCGTGAACGTTCTGCCTGGCTCAGACTCCTGACAAAGGAGGGCTCACAAAGTTGGAGTGAGCCTTAACACTGAGGACAACACCTCTCCCCACTCTGTATTAGCACGCTCCGCCCATCTCATAGTGTACGAATCTGGGCTGAAACAGGCAATTCACTGAAACTTTTAGATATCTTTGTAATTGAAATATGTAGGTCACTCACCGTCATGGTTGCGAGCCAACCAATGCTATGCTCCCCTGTCACCACCAGGCGGGAGGTGATGCCGATCTGAACCCATCCCAACGTGTCTGTGGTGGAGCAACTCCCAGTGTCTTACCAGTGTATTAAGGGACTACTTGTGCAGATGAGGCCTTGAAGTGCTGCTTCAATCAATGTGGCGCCAGTAATTGGCTTAGAGGCTCCCACGTGACCGCCTCTGTGTCTCCACCTCTACTCTGCTGTGGCCTGTATCTTCTCACACCGCTGGATCTCGCCACTGCTTTCAAAACACACGCCTCCCGCCTTGCATGGTTTCAGCTGGAAACACGCTGTTAATGTGCGAGAGGAGATTTCTTAAGCTTACGTTGATCGTCTGTATGATCGAGTATCGTGTTGACATTGGTTTAAGCGTGGAATTCTAGTGATTATTTACAAATCCTGAACAGCAGCTGTTATAAAATATGTATTCCTTGCTTGAGGTATTAGTCAATGCATGCATATATAAAAAGCCTACATAGTGATACAGCATAATCAGTTGTAGAGAGTCGCTTAATCTCTCTCTCTATCTCCACTGCTTGCACACACACACACACACACACACACACACACACACACACACACACACACACACACACACACACACACACACACACACACACACACACACACACATGCACACACAAGCACATACATGCACATACACATATCCACACTCCCTAACCTCTAGGGCTTGAAAAATGGCAGATGTTGGACAGAGCCTGTGTGTGTGTGTGTGTGTGTGTGTGTGTGTGTGTGTGTGTGTGTGTGTGTGTGTGTGTGTGTGTGTGTGTGTGTGTGTGTGTGTGTGTGTGTGTGTGTGTGTTTCTGTGTGAATGGATGTGTATATGCGTGCACAATCTCCTAGGTGTGCCTGTATGAGACAATAAGTGGAAGCTCTTCAAACCATCGACAGTCTGGTAGGCAATTGAAGGTATCAGATGACACCAGAATGCAGTGCTGTATGCCTGGCTTGGGCTAGAGACCGCATGGTCCGACTGTCTATTCAGGTCAGCTACCTCCTCTCCCTTTAACTGCATTTGATGAGTTTCCAGAGATTCCTGTAAAATGGAGACCTAAGGACAGTGGGTTTGATTGAACATGGAACATGGTGACCTATTATGTTGATCTGCGGGCGGCTCGGTGGCTCGGTGGCTCAACCTTTAAGTCTGGCACCCACGTAGGCAAAGTCACCTCGTA
>NC_079412.1:16095513-16113013 GCF_026213295.1 Gadus chalcogrammus
GATGGATGGATGAACGATGCATGAATTTTAGGCTTGCCTTTGACTAAAATCCCAATATATTTACTGTATGAGCTAACGTTATGTGAACATAAGAGACAGGTTAAAATCTAGCAAAGGTGAAACTAAACATTTGAACACAATGTAATATAGTGTTTGCATAATCTGCTACAATTGCTGATTGGATATTACATTTTTTCTCTCCAAAATGAGGCCGTTAAAACGACTTGGTTGACATTATAATATTTTTTGTGACTAAACCAAGTTTAAACTTTTCACCTTGCTGCATTGATTCTAAACTATAGCTTTGCATTTTGATGCAACAGAGCTAAAATATAAACCATGGTCTTAAAGTTAATCCTTTCTGGATGACAACACAATTCACCTCTTAAAACCCATCGAGCATGTGACGGAGCAATTGTAATAATAAATCTGTGTTCAAAATACATCCAACCCACCAGAATTAGTCATTCCTTTAAAGCGTGATACTGTGGGGGATAGCCTGGAATAACAGCTCCAGGCCCTGCTCTCCATACAGCGTCATCACAGAGCACAACTGTCTCGCTCCAAGGGACCACCCAGGCCCATGACTCAATCTCCCAGAACCCTTCGCTCTCTACCCTGTGTCTATGGGGATGAATACAAAGAACAGTGGCTCTGAAGAGCGAATAATATATGTTTTCTGTCTTGATGTTTCTTGAAGATGATGTGTGTTTGTGGCTGTGTGTGTGTGTGAGTGTGTGTGTGTGTGTGTGTGTGTGTGTGTGTGTGTGTGTGTGTGTGTGTGTGTGTGTGTGTGTGTGTGTGTGTGTGTGTGTGTGTGTGTGTGTGTGTGTGTGTGTGTGTGTGTTCCCTAGCATTGTTTGGGTGGGCGGTGGGCTTCGACCAAACGCGCTGGTGGGGAGTTTACACATGATCAGGGGTTATTGGGTCTTGAGGGGATGGAGTATATGACTGCAGATTGGAGACGGACACTTAAATGGTCCGAGGAAAGAGCCACCTGGCTAGCATAAACATAATTTATTCCTGTCAGAGATAACGGGGTGTGATACCGTTATCACCACGGCTGAACGGGGGGGGGGGGGGGGGGTCGTGTCACACTTGTGACACGCTTGTGGTACGCTTGTGACAACACTGCTATTCATTTTTCCCTTTTGTTTCAATAAAATGTCACATTTCTAATACATTCAGACTGTGACGTTATCAAAATGCTACTGTTCATGTCTTCAAATTGATACCTCCCCCACAGAAAAACAGGACAATAGAACAAAATATTAACACAAATAGGGTCACCTAAACCCAGTGTATAAAAAAAGTAACAAATTATAATAATAAATAACAACAATAAACGTACAGTCAGGTAAAGTGATCCGTTTTTGACACGGTGATACAGTTTTTGTGTTCATTGGTGGATAGCTGATATCATTAAAAAGACTACACTGACAAAATAGCTGATAGTGTCTCCACTATCGTGTATCTTTTTACCAGAAGTGAGGCCAAGTGTGGATGATGTTTGAGGGAACAGGAGACAGGCTAGTAGCCGTGGTGCTGGCTCAGATTGGTCCAGGCCGCTGTGCGTGTGGCTGCAGACCCCCCTGCTCCCCCTGAGATGGCCAAGTCCACACTGCTCATGATGCGCTTGACATGTACACGTGGATCTGTGTGTGTGTGTGTGTGTGCGTGCATGTATGTGTTTTTTAGTGTATGTGTGTGTTTTAGTGTATTTGTTCATGTGCGTACATGCGTGCGTATATTTGTGTGTGTGTCTGTGTATGCATGTTTCTCTGTGTGAGTGTTTGTGTCCTTGTGTATTCGTAGATGTGTGTTTGTATGCATGCCTGTGTGTGTGTGTGTGTGTGTGTTAATACATGTGTGTGTGTGTGAGCGTCTGCGTGTGTGTATTTGTGCCCGTATTTGTGTGTGTGTGTGTGTGTGTGTGTGTGTGTGTGTGTGTGTGTTTGTGTTTGTGTGTGTGTGCATGTGTTTGTGTGATTGTGTTTGTTCCTCTAATCGCAGACGGTCTCCTACTTCATCCTCAGCCATCTGGTAGGTGTGGCATCTCTCTCGCTCTCTCTCTCTCTCTCTCTCTCTCTCTCTCTCTCTCTCTCTCTCTCTCTCTCTCTCTCTCTCTCTCTCTCTCTCTCTCTCTCTCTCTCTCTCTCCCCGCCGTCTTGGTAGAAGGAGAGTGAGAGACACAATGCACTCTGTCTCCATTGTTTGCGCCCAGCTCCCCTCATTGTTGTAATGGACCTCGTCGTTCTTAAGGAAAGAAAGAGAAACACAGTATTCTTCTAATCATTAACTCCCGCAGAGGGATAAGGCTATGGATAGTTAACATAGCAATTTAAATTTGGAAGGATAAGGCCACAACCTCAACCCCACGTTCCTCGCTTCCTCCCTCCTCCCCCCTTTCTCCCTCCCTCCTTCCCCCCATCTACCCTTCCTTCTTCCCTCCCTACCCCCTTCCTTCCTCCGTTCCTTCTTCCCTCCCTCCCTCCCCCCTCCCCCTCTCTCCCTCCCCCCTTCTCAACAGGAGGGGTTGCCACATGGGGAATTGTGTCAAGCCTCTAATCTGCAACTGTTTTATTGATTTGAATTTATATGGCCTATGCATGAAAATAAGGCTTTAACATCTCATATTGCAGTCCCATCAAACGTGACAATATTAGTATCATGGTTATGACCAAAATACAGTAGTTTATAGCGTCATGGGGGCTTTGGTGCAGAACTATGTGTTTTTCCAAAACTAGAAGACATAATATTGTGCTGTGGACTAGCAACATTCAGCTAACTGATTGTTGATTGTCCAAACTTTTAAATTAAACTTTTTAAAAATTACGTAATTTAACAGTAATGTCAGTCTAATTCGAAAGTCATCAGGTTCACATCAGGTGCAGAGCTTAATAGAGGTGTGCGAGATGAGCTCTGTTAATGTCTCATGAAAATGATGCGCAGAGCAATACACTGCCAACTTCCAGTCCAACAAACTGATCACAATTTCACTCGTGGCCTTGGATTGCACTGTTTTCTGCTTCTAGAAGTGCTGGCGCCAGCTCAAAAGGAAACAAACAAAGGGATGTTGCCAAAATAGGAACGTTTGCGAGATGCCTATAATGTAGTATTTCTATGCTGTCGACACTTTTGAGAGAAGGGGTCAGGAATCAAGTAAATGTGTTTTTCCCTTCAATACTTGAACAGGCTTACTCATGTTTGCAATTTGCTGTTAATTTGCATTAATTATTCTTTGTTTGTGTTTTGTTTGTGTGCTCAGGTACGACCCGCCCTCCTCGTCACGGAGAGGTCTCTGGGGTCGATTACAACTTCCTGTCGGTCCAAGACTTCCTGGAGCTTGATGAGACTGGGACGCTTCTGGAGATAGGAACGTATGAAGGTGAGTGCGAGGAGGGACCAAGGCGTCACGCCCGTGCACCCGTAAAGGTCATGTGTTGGGGTGCGACGTTGGGGGCGATCAAGACGTTGTTGTGGGTGTTTTTTACGACACAAAGGCCAGTTTAGAGGCTTAATGCTGGGCTGATTTCCGATTAGATCCTGTATCGCGGAGAGAGTAGTGGCAGATCACTCCACATCTGCCCTACTCAACCTGATTGGGCCACAGTGGCACAGTGCTTGGTCCCCTACTGGCTAAAACCGGTGTGTGTATGTGTGTCTGTGTGTCTGTGTGTGTGTGTGTGCAGACCCTTAGGGATGTGTATGTAGGAATGTTTATGTGGGTGTTTGCTGCATTTATTTACTTGTTCTTTCTGTGGGCAATACTATGATGTGTGTGTGCTGTGTTGGTGTTTGTGTGTACGCGTGAAAGTGTGTGTGTGTGTGTGTGTGTGTGTGTGTGTGTGTGTGTGTGTGTGTGTGTGTGTGTGTGTGTGTGTGTGTGTGTGTGTGTGTGTGTGTGTGTGTATGTGTGTGTGATTATGTGGGACAGGGAGAATGAATGTCACAGCGTTAATCTTCTTGGCAGCATTCTACTGTGTGTTGGCACGTTTCTGACAATGTCAAATACCTGGCCATGGGAGTCAACAGCCTTCCCCCGCCCGGAAAGATACCGCAAAACTTAGCTGTGGACATTCATAGCATGACATCTTATTTCAGTATTTAATGAATCATTGGCGTTTCCTTTTTCATTTGCGTCCAAGGAATATTTAACTTAAATCCCTTCAATATGAATTAAAAAAACACATATTTTTACCTTTTAGAAAACTACTTGAATTAATTCATGTTTATTTATTATGGTATGAGAGCTGTATTTTTCAGGGGCTCTGATACTAGATGCTAGACCCTACCCCTGGATGCCATTGCTTTCCCAATCCCAGCCCTGCATTCCCTACCAGCTGCTTACGTTATAACACTTCAGGAGACATTGTGTTCCGGCTTGCTCTCTCTCTCTCTCTCTTTCACTGTCTCTCTCTCTCTTTCTCTGTTTCTCTAGGTTTCCCTCTCTCTTTCTCTCTGACTAGGATAAGGAGATTTCACAGACCCTCTCGCTTTTATCCCTCCTGTGTCCTTGTTCCCTCTCCCTCCTACCTTATTCTATTCCTCTCAACCCCCCCCCCCCCCCCCCCCCCCCCCCCCCCCACACACACTCTCTCCCCCTCTTGCTCTCGCCCTCCCCCGTTTTCCCTTTTCACTTGTCCTCTGTCAGGCATGCTAATGCTCTCTCTCTCTCTCTGCTCCTCTCTCTATTTCTCTGTCTCTGTCTCCCCGTTGCCTAGGTAACTATTATGGGACCCCCAAGCCGCCCAGGCAGCCCCTTATTGGGGCGCTGATTCTGGGTGATGCGGGCCCCCAGCCGTCAACCCCCAAGCGCACCAGGTCCTACCATGACATGCAACACGCCCGCGTAGCGCCCGCTGACCACGACGATGACGACCTGGCCTCGGAAATGAACAACAGTTTTACAGGTACGGGGGAGGGGGTGTAGCCTTGGCTTGTGACCTATCAGGGGGGAGGAAACAGGTCGGTGTGTTTGTGTGGTGGTGGCAGTGTGGTGGTTGTTGGTGTGTATGTGTCTGTGTGTGTGCAGTGGTGTTAGGGTCTCACAGTACACTGTGGATGATGTGTTTCTGTTTGTGTGTATCTCTGCTTGGCTTATGAATGTATATATATACACATACAGAGGGCTATTTCGCTCTATTTCTGTTTGCGCGATTGTGTATATATGTGTGTGTGTAAACACATATGTACGTTTTGCTGCTCACCTCTGCTCTATGTTGGGTGTCTGCTAGTTACATCATGTCTTTGTGATGCCGATCTCTTTCCGCGAGGCTCGCAACAGCGCCATCTACCTGCGGGTGGGAGCGAGGGCAGGGTAGACGAGAGAGGTCTTTCTTACTAATGGAGGACGAGAGGTTCATCACAGAGTCTGCCTGCTCTCCACAGCTCTCCATTGTTACTATAGCGGAGACACTTGATTATCATGTGTCATTCAGTGGTTTGAATTATTCGTTATATTGTTTTATTAATTGACTAGACGGTTGTAGCAACAGTCTATTCCCTTGGGTCAGTGCAGCCCAGTGTTTTTGGAGGCAAACGAGCGAGAGAGTAGCTACTGGCGTTGGTTTATTTCTTTCCCCTTCTCCCCTTGATGTGGTGGATGTATGCCTCCTCTGTGTGCCCCTGCCAGCCTGCCAATGTGTTGCATTAGCATGAGATCAGGCCTGAAAGGCCCCCGCGGAAGCACTGGAGGACGGCGGGCCAGCTCTGGGAAGATGGTGGAGGGGGGATGAAGGGGGGGGCTTGAGGGTAGTTCAGGTTTATAGATGCTTGGGAGAAAGAGCCCAGGGGGAGTGTGGGAGAGGGGTTTAGAGGGGGGGGGGGTTAGTGGAGAGTTTTGAAGAGACAGTTCCTGAAGGAATTAGCATATCCCAGGCTCCCATTCAATGCACTTAAATAGGGCAGGGGGCGGGCCAAAGATTGCAGGGGGGAGGGCCCAGAGGGTGAAGTATGTTGGCACTGTGCTTCATCCAGATGAATCATCACCTCAGCAGAGATCAAGCTTGACAACACAAATATTTTTTATGTGTCGTCTCATCTTTTGCCTTGTTCATCTCGTTGCTTGCATGCACATAAACCTGCCGATTTCTTTCCCGCCTTTCCTATTGTGTCCGTGTCTGTGTGTGTGTGTGTGTGTGTGTGTGTGTGTGTGTGTGTGTGTGCGTGTGCCCACGTGTGTGTCGTGCCCGTTGCCCAGGAACCTTAGTGCGTAGCTTCTTCCCCTCTCCCCTGCTGTGCACAGGTAACCCTACTGACCCGGACGAGAGCCGCGGCGGCGTGCTGCGCCCGTACCCGGCCCGTGAGAACGCTCCCTCCTACGGTCTGAACAATGCCCCCACCTCCACCGCCGACAGCGGCCAGCAGACCCTGGCCGAGCCCCAGGCCTCGCCCGAGGACCCCCTCGGGCCTCTGCCAGACAACTGGGAGATGGCCTACACGGAGAACGGAGAGCTCTACTTCATAGAGTACGTACGGACCCCCGCCCGGAGCCCCTTGTGCTGTGTGCTGAGATCAGATACGATGCACTTTAGTGGCCGGGAAAGCAATATCACGTTGGGACGTAGCGTGTGAAGGCATGCAACGCTCTGGGACGAAACATTACAGACCAAACAAACAGGCCATTTAGCGCAGATGAATAAAATGAAGTGTGTTCTAAATGTGCTAGTTCCGGGGACATTAAAGGCTCTTATCGGACAAAAGCAGTGTTTGTATCGGTCTGGTCTACTCTATGGTCGCTCTGAATTGTCTACCCCAGGGCAGGAGCAAAACAGAAAGCCTCTATGGGACTTTTGTAACACAGCTCAGAGTGGGTCCCTTATCTTGCCAGCACAACTGATTTCATGTCAGTCCAGCCGTTGTTCCTGGTGGTGGTGTTGGTTGGGGGGATAGTGATGCCGGTAATGGTGGTGGTGGGGGTGGTGGTTGTGGTTGTAGAGGCTGGGGGTGGTGATACTGATTGTGGTGGAGGTGGTGGTGTTGGTGGTGGTGGTAGTGTAGGCAGTAGTTGAGGCGGTAGTGGTGGTAGTGGTGCTGGTTGTGGTAGTGGTGCTGGTGGTGGTGCCTTCTGCCTCTACCCTCCAGGGCCTGCCTCTTAATCCGTCCATGCCCTGATCTGTAAGGAGATCACTGCAGGGGACACCTGACCCTCTCCCAGCCCTCTGCCCTCTTTACGGCCGGGCACACCCACGCCACCAGGTCAACGCTTCACAATTTGCGAATTTGTATCTCTGTGTTGTTTTTTGGTTTGTCGGTTATTGTTGTTACAGCATTGATCCATACACAAGGAAAGCCAGAATACTTTTTGAGTTTCTTTGAGTGTTGATAAGTAACAGTCTTGGTGTCTAAATATAGGGCAGTTCAATTTGACCCTTTATATGGACAAAACGTTGAAATGATTGACCCCAGGTGCCTCGATAGATGGCACGTATTCACAATGCTACCACTGGCGTGTGATTTAGTTGTAATAGTTTTGCGTCTATCTCCTTTCAGTCATAACACAAAGACCACATCGTGGCTGGATCCCAGAGACAAGGCCTCCAAACCTCTGGAAGAGTGTGATGACGATGGTAAGCTGCATCTCTGCTCCGCTAAAAAAAGCTCTCTGACTTCACAGGTTTTAATTTTAGCCTGACCCATTTGCTCTCTGAATCAGTCGATTCTACTCTTAATCCCGGCTGGGATGTCAGTGTATTGCGTGGCCATTGCATTTGTATGAGAATACAGCCGGTGAAACCATGGTGAAATAAAGCATGTTCACCTTTCTCATGCAGTATTGATTTCTTTCTTTTTTTTTTGTAAGACTCTCCCCCTTTTTTAGATTTGCTGACACAAAAACATATACAACGAATTGCCGGAATACACACATTAAGAAATTGCACCATCCAGTGGCAATATTGTAAATTTCACAATTTCATACAACTATTATTATGATTGTTCATTCTTTCGTTTTGCTTGACTGATATTATTTGCAGTGAATCTAGACTTGAGATTAAGGGACCTGTGTTTCTCTCTCCTCCCCGGCCTGTCCCTGCTCTCTCTTCTTCTCTATCACTGTGTTTGTTTTCTGCCACCCCTGTCCTCTACCTCCCTACCGCCCCCTGCTGTTCCTTTACTTCATAACTGTTGCATCCTTTCTTCAACTTGGAGAAGAAGGGATTCAAACTGAGGACCTGGAGAGTGATATAGGTATGTAGCTTTAATGACATTGTTTCTCTTTATCTCTCTCTGCCTCCCTTTCTCTCTCTTAAATGGATAAAGCTTGATTGGCATTACATTCAAATGAAAAGAAAACATGTTGCCAAAGCATGCTAATAAAAATAAATAAAATATTAATAAATAGTAGATAATGCATGAAGTACATATCAATACAAATTGATAACATTAAAGACTCTCTCTCTCTCTCTCTCTCTCTCTCTCTCTCTCTCTCGCTCTCTCTCTCTCTCGCTCTCTCTCTCGCTCTCTCTCTCTCTTAGTGTCTCTCTCTCTCTGTCTCTTTGTCTCTTTGTCTCTCTTGAACTTTGAAGTCTTTCTAACCTCTTTCTAAGGCATCGTGGCCGTGCCCTCTCTCCACATTAAAGCGCAGCGTGTTTCTCCTGAAGGCTGCAGTGGTGCTTTTTCATGAGAAAACATGAGAGTGCTGCTTTGCCTCCAATAGAATCCCTCCCATAGCAGCCCTATCCGGATCATATGAATCAGTTGCATGAGGGAAAACTCCAAGTCTTTTGAATTGAAAATGGGGAAATTAATGGCGTGCGGGCACCCACTGTTCACATTCGTGAGTGACAGGAACGATCCTTCTTTTCGCGTGGAAGAGCATGTCTGGAATGTGTTTTTTATTTTTCCGTATTTTCTCGTCTGATGACTACGATTGATTTATGGACTGAAAGCTCCCTCGAAAAAAATGAAAAATTGGTCTTAAGAAACAGAATTCGCTCCATTGATTCCCAACCATTTGACGGTGGAACAAACAACTTTGGAGATTGGATAAAGTCCTACACACATTCATAGCTTTAACGTTGGCCTTCTGTTGACCCCTATTGCTTCTGCAAGACAGCTTTTAGGCAGTTGGAGAAAGTTTGTGTTATTGATTATGTGAAAGTCCAGGCTAATGCAAAAGTTTTAACAGAGCTTTTATGTCACCCTATCATCTGGCAAATAGATTAATGATAAAATCAAACAATAGTGTGTTTGGGTGTGTGTGTGTGTGTGTGTGTGTGTGTGTGTGTGTGTGTGTGTGTGTGTGTGTGTGTGTGTGCTCACATGCCCCTTGTGTAGCTGCGTGTGTGTGTGTTAGCTTATATTTACGGGTTCACATTTGAATCCATGTTTGAATTGAAGTGACTGAACTTGGCGTACAGTGACATTTAGCCGCGTTGCCTAACAGCTGCTGATAAACGCCTGCTGGAGTCCTATCAACGATGTGAAATTCATGGAGAGAAATACTTAGACTCTTGTCTCCCGACAAGACTCTTGTCTCCCGGTGTGGTTGTGATTCAGAAGTTATTATTTGGTTCTTGCTTTGTGAGTTTAAAAGAGAATAGGTTGGCTCTTCTCTGTGAAAACTCATATCAGGGACAGTTATATAACTGCAATTGTGAATAGTTTGTTGAAATAAATGCAGGGGCATTTGAGAGGGGAATTGTAACCGACTCATACCCTCATACCCTCCTAAATGAAAGTCGATTTTTGGGAAATGTAAAATGTTAAATGTCGGACAATAACTCCAGAGTGCAAAGTTAGCATTCAGAAGAACACTGGCCTTGACCGGGATTTCTCTGTACTGGCGATAAGGAGTCCGGAAGCACAAACATCAATGAAATGTCTTTATCCCATTCATTTTTAGCAGAAAAATAAAGATGTTTACACTGTACAATGTACAATGTTTAACTGCTGGAATCTCAGAGGGCTTATTCCACAGGGTTAACTCAAAAAATACTATACAAGTTTGATCGTTCAGACGGAGAGGACCTTGAGAGTCGGAACATTGTGGACGTACACCGTGCTACCAGTTTGTGTACTAACTGAACACGACGTGTCTTTCTTTCAGAGCTGCCTCCAGGATGGGAGAGGATAGACGACCCCGTGTACGGCGTCTATTATGTGGAGTGAGTTGAACCCTCGCCTCCCGGACTTCCCCACACAACAACAAAACTTCTTAGAAAGACGCCTCATATTTACAAGGCCGAACTACATCTTTAAAGTATGCACATTACCTACCTGTAAAATCCATCAGAGACGCATAGGCTGCCTTCTGTTTTATACACACGGATACATCAGTATGGGGCAGAGGAGCGGTCGTTTACAGAATGTGTGTGCTGAACTGATGCTTTCAAAATTGCACAGCGAGGAAGTAATCTTCCGGGGCAGTTGATAGATTGACCACGTTGACCGAGCTTCACGAGAGAATCCAGTTTGAATCGAACATAGTTTCTCGAGGTTGTTCTTTGTGGTCGCATGTGGGATCCATTTTTGTAAACATTATGTCTTGGCTCTGCACATATTTTTCCGATTACTACCTGTAACCAATGAATCACTTCTTCCTTCTCTCATCTTCCAACCCTCCCTCTCTCCCGTCCAATCCCTCACCTCCCTCACCTCCCACACCGGACTCACCCTCCTCCTATTCATCTCCCGCAACACCCTCCCTCCCTCCAACCTCCCCCCCATCCTTCCCTCCCTCCCCTCCCTCCCACTCCTTCCCTCCCTCCCCTCCCTCCCACTCCTTCACCTCGCGCCCTCCCCCCCACCTCCCCCCCTTCCATCCTTCCCTCACCTTCCCCCTACTCCTCCAATCCGTTCATCCATCCCTCCCTCCCTGCCCCCCTCCCTCACCACCATCGCGCCCCCTCCCCCTTCTGCTCCTCCCGCCCTCCCCTCCCCTCCCCCTCTGCTCCCCCAGTCACATCAACAGGAAGACCCAGTACGAGAACCCGGTGATGGAGGGCCGCCGGCGGGGCCACCTGGAGCACCAGCACCAGCCGCAGCCTCCTGAAGGTGAGCGGTACATTCGAGGTTCGTTTCCAGCCCTGGCACGGCACCGTTTTCTTTCTTTCTTCATGTTTGTCCAGCGTCCCCGTCCTGCTGCGTGGTGTGTTTCCTGGAGTTTGGGCCAGCTTTGAGTTTTATTTAGTGAGGGGGGGAGGGAGGGAGGGAGGGAGGGAGGGAGGGAGGGGGGGGGGAGGGAGGGGGAGGTTTGAGGGGAAACAGGCGTTAATGTTCTGGAGCTGAGAACGGTTCATTGAAACGAAGCTGGCCCAAATGTTCCTGTCATGCGTTTGATTTGATTTACATAACGTCATAAACGCTGTCTCATCCTATGTTCTTTGTTGAGACATTCATGGCTTTCAGTACTTCCTTTGCCAATAAGCGGTGGTTGGAGACTTGCAGATTTCAAGCTTGCTATATTAATATCTGAGAATAATAAATAATGGAAAAGTAATTGCACTCTTCATATGTTTGACAAGAAGAGACCAGTAACTGGGTGTGAGCCAACGACAACAGAATAACTAATTAACCTTTTGCCTTTCCTTAATATTGCTAAATGAAGAATATGTATATCCGTCTATTTAAACGTCTGTGTGTGTGTCTGTGTGTGTGTGTGTTTGTCGGCGTGTTGTTTTGTGTTGTGTTTGTGAGCATGCACATACATCCTGTGTGATGTGTGTGCATGTGGACTAACCCCGCCCGCCGCCCGTTCTCTCATGCTGCAGAGTGGATAGAGGAGCACGCCTCGGTGGGGGCCCCTCTGGCTAACTTTAACCCCAACCACCTGGAAACGTACCGAGACCCCCAGGTCCCCCCTCCATTACCCCCGGGCCCCGGAGCCGCCAAGAGTAAGTCTCTTACACTGCGATCACTCACCAGTAGCGCTGCGTTGGACGCTGTCCAAGAACGATACATATTGATTTATGATGGTTCTGTTTATGTGGACCCCCGGCACACCACTTCATCCTCATTGGAAACTAAACGGAAATCATTAACCCGCCACAAAACTCCACTTATGTATACTCTTAATTTATGGCTCAGCAATGAACCTTACATTCCAGTAAACCTGTGTCTACAGCAGTTATAACAAGAGGAAGACAGATTCCTTATCAAGCTGTATCAATATCCAAAGGGTCTTAAAGGGGACATATTCTACAACCAGGTGTGAGTGTGATTAGCCTTACAAGCCGTTTAGAAAATCTGCCCCATAGAATATCACTAGTGGGCGTGTCCACCTAGATCTGTGCTGGATAGATGAGCCACGTTTACTTCAGTCCACTGGGTAGGCTGGTAGACTGATCTATCCAGCACAGATCTAGGTGGACACGCCCACTAGTGATGTCATATGGGGCAGATTTTCGAAATGGCTTGCATGGCCAATCACACTCACGCCTGGTGGTTTTATATGTCCCCTTTAAAACTGGTTCAAGCCTCAGAGTTAAGACATTGTGTCACGTTGACTGGTCCAAATCCACTGGTTAATAATAATCTTCCTCGAAACAAGGATGCTAAAGTTCCCTTTCATGTAGCTGCGGTTTGCTTCCCACAGGCAGGGAGGAAGGTGCCCCTTGCGCTTCTTTCCCCCCCGCCTCAGCGGGTCCCTCATGCCATGTGTCTGGTATTACGGTGTTGTTCTGCAGGAGGGAAGCCGTTCTTCACGCGGAACCCTGCCGAGCTGAAGGGGACCTTCATCAACACCAAGCTGAAGAAGAGCCGCCGTGGGTTCGGCTTCACCGTCGTCGGGGGCGACGAGCCAGACGAGTTCCTGCAGATCAAGAGTCTGGTGCTGGACGGGCCCGCGGCTGTAGATGGCAAGATGGAGACAGGTGCGGTACTCCATCGCCGTCCACAGGGGGCGTTGTTTTCCTACAACAGAATCCTGCCTTTCAGATCAGATCCGACCATTTCCCTCTCTTAGTGTATGGCACACTATAATTCATTATTTTTTCCGTTGGGTACAATCCGCCATTCTCACGAGTGAGCATTTAACATTTGTGTTTCAACAATGACGCTTCCCCCCCCCCCCCTCCAGGTGACGTGATCGTGAGCGTGAACGACACCATCGTGCTGGGCTACACCCACGCCCAGGTGGTGAAGATCTTCCAGTCCATCCCCATCGGCTCCATGGTGGACCTGGCGCTGTGCCGCGGCTACCCGCTGCCCTTCGACCCCGACGACCCCAACACCAGCCTGGTGACCTCGGTGGCCATCCTGGACAAGGAGCCCATCATCGTCAACGGGGGCCAGGAGGCGTACGACTCGCCCTCGGGCCACGGCGGCCAGGGGGGCCCGAACAACGGCATGCGGGACAACCGGCCACACAGCCCGTCGGGGGACGCGGCGTCCAACGGCTCGCACGGCGGCTACCCCAGCGACGTGCAGAGCCTGGCGTCGTCCATCGCCACGCAGCCGGAGCTCATCACGGTGCACATGGAGAAGGGCGACAAGGGCTTCGGGTTCACCATCGCCGACAGCCTGACGGGCGGGGGCCAGCGGGTCAAGCAGATCGTGGACTACCCGCGCTGCCGGGGCCTGCGCGAGGGCGACATCCTGATGGAGGTGAACAAGAGGAACGTGCAGAACATGAGCCACAACCAGGTGGTGGACCTGCTGAGCAAGTGTCCCCGGGGCAGCGAGGTCACCATGCTGGTGCAGAGAGGTAGGGGCCCACCCGTGCCGTTCCTTTACAGGACGATGCTATGTTGTTGTGTTTTTTTTGGTTGTGTGTTGTTCTTTAGGTGGTCGGTTTGTTCGTTTTTTCGTAATGATTGCTTATCATCATCGCTGCTTATCTTGGCCCGGAAAAGAGATTTTGTATCTTGACCAGTTGCGCTCAACTGGTTAAAGATAAGTTAAACAGGTATGGTAAAATGAATCTGGAGGCTGAATGTGAGAGGCACAGTTCAGTGCGTAAGGCCGGACGTGGGAAGCAGCAAGTCAAAAAGTCAACGCCGAACACTGAGGTTTTTTCTCTTCCTTCCAAGGTTTTATTTTTTTCAGTGTTTAGTCATCAGAAATAAGGTTTTCATTTAATTTATTGGACTGAAAAAGAAAGAAGCACATTGAGAGAGAGCACATCGTCAATCATACTCCACTTCAACAAGAATTGGATGAGTGGATGAGTGGAGTGAAAGAGTAGGAGGATGAGTAGAGAGAGCGAGAAAGAGGGAGAGAGGGAGGAATGAATGCGAGGTGGAGGAGGATGAGGTGGAGGAGGAGGAGGAGGAGGAGGAGGAGGAGGAGGAGGAGGAGGAGGAGGAGGAGGAGGAGGAGGGGTAGAATGAGTAGGATTTGCACATTAGGTCAGGGACATTTCTCTATTGTGAATGTTGACGTCATAGAGTGAAAAAGTCCACTTCCTCTCTTCGTCTCTCTCTCTCTCTCTCTCTCTCTCTCTCTCTCTCCTCTCTCTCTCCTCTCTCATCTCGTCTCTCTCTCTCTCTCTCTCTCTCTCTCTCTCTCTCTCTCTCTCTCTCTCTCTCTCTCTCTCTCTCTCTCTCTCTCACCTTGGGGAGACAGAGATAGAGAGGGAAAGAAAAGGAATAGTATCACAGTTATTATCGTCCTTGTGCACTGAAAGACTGCTTATAACTACACAACATCTAGTGTCCTACTTGTTTTTGCCCAGAGGTCACATCTGTGCTAAAATCACTCCGAGGCAAATCTGCTTCTATGCCTAAACCAGAATAAACTAGATTAATTATTTGCAGGAATATAGGCTACTGCATGCCGTGAAAGGTCTATCATATTCATGATCAGTGTCATTGCCTGCCTCAAATTGCTTTCAGTGCCAAGTGGTCCATATAACCATTATGGGGGGTGCTCTGATATGCAACCTACATCAATTAGGCCATCTAATGAGCTGACCTTGTATGTACTGGGGAATAATGTTGCATGTACTGTGTTAAATGTCACACTCGGGATGGTGTGTGTGTGCGTGTTTGTGTGTGTGTGTGTGTGTGTGTGTGTGTGTGTGTGTGTGTGTGTGCATGCATGCGTAGGTGCGTGTGTGTGTGTGTGTGTGTGTGTGTGTGTGTGCATGCATGCGTAGGTGCGCGCGCGCGTGCGCGCGCGTGTGTGCGTGCGTGTGTGTGTGTGTGTGCGTGTGTGTGTGCGTGTGTGTGTGTGTGTGTGTGTGTGTGTGTGTGTGTGTGTGTGTGTGTGTGTGTGTGTGTGTGTGTGTAATTGAAAAGGAAAGTCCAGGTAGTGAGGCAGGGATGATGGACAGGTTTAGGTAAAGGATATTCATACACAGTAGATGCACCATTGGCACTTAGGATCATGTCCATCTTTAGCTTTGACGCCCGGTTGCTATGGCTGTGTGGCATCAGCTCAGTGGGCGGATGATGAGGAATCAGGAGTGGACCACACACCAGAGGGACCCCAGGAAGGTGGAAGAAACAAGTTCTTTGTCTGTACAGCCGATACATGGTGGTAGGTAGAGTCAGAGATGGCAGCCGGTGTGTGGTCTCGAGACCGCAGAGGAGATATTTGGTTGGAGGTTGGTATGTCTGGTTCCCAGCTGGTAATACACTGACCTTGAAGGGCAGATGGTGAACGGCATGATTGTAAGGCTAATGCTAAGGCTGCAGCATACAATCTCTTTCTCTCTCTCTCTCTCTCTCTCTCTCTCTCTCTCTCTCTCTCTCTCTCTCTCTCTCTCTCTCTCTCTGTGAGAGCAGGGGGAGGAGATGGGGACAATGGTGGGATCAAGAGCATCGGGTGCTGTTCCAGCTAGGATTACTGTACTGAGGATGTCTAGTGAAGGACTGGTGGAAGAAGAAGAAGGAGGAGCCTTAACCGTGATTCATCACTTTAAGGTGTAGCTCTGAGCCAAGGCAGTTTGGAGAGGTCTCTTTCGACCAAAGTTATTCTAATTCTAATTCATCCTCTCCTTAGGGAGCACAATTAAGAAGAAAAAAAGAAAAGTTTTGCCAAAGGATGACACAACATCAGAGGGAAATGCACAATTAATACATATTCAAATGTGTGATTATGTAATCATAATTTATTTATCTACTCACCACAATTCACGTGGGAAGCCGTGTGTGACGGTCTCTTCAATAGAAGTAACCTGTAGCATAAGTTACAGGTTACTTCATGTATTTTTAGATGATGGTGTAGGCTACTCTGTCTCCTTATGCTGAGATACACGATACTTCGTGAGTGAGTCCCGTAGCTTCGGCGGTTAGTTCTAAGAGAAAACATTTCCTCTGGATTTCAGTAACATCAAAGCATTTGAACCAGCATTGCCCTTCCTTGTTACAGGCATTGTAAGACTATCCTCCATCTTACCTTCCTATCCCTGTTGGTTGCCATGACAATACTCCCCAACCCCTCTGCTAGGCATGTCCCCTGAGAGAGCAGGAGTGGAAAAAACGATTAAAAGAGGGAAAGAGAGAGAGATTAGGATGCAGCAGGATGACAGCGGGAGGGCAGAATGTGAAAATATTTGGAATGTATAAAAGAGGAAGGCGCTGATGAGGAATACAAAATACTGAAGCAGCAATATTTAGGCAAACAAATCTTTATAATTTCGCCAAACCATCCGAAATTACACATTCTTCATGTTTAATGGGTTGTTGAGCTGTCATTCAGTCCAACAAAAGGGCAAAACCAACCTTTACAGAGCGTTCAAGGCCTCTGCTTTCACTGATCCATCGTTTCCACCGTTCACATCCACGCATGTTGAAAAGCCTGCTAGTTATTCTCTGTATTTTGTTCAGTTCAAAAAAACATCCCGACAACACACAGCAAAACTACTAACACACCTCTATTGAAAAGCCACAAACCCATCGCTGTTGTGTTTGCTGCGCCCAGACAGTGGAATGACAGTAGGACGCGGTAGGAATCAAGACAGAGACAGGGAACGGACGTATTCACCAGTGTGACGGTGGTGCCGTGAAGCACGCTGAGGGTCGGTTGGCCCCTGTGATCTTGACACAAGAGGACATCCTTCACATTTCCTCATTGCTCAACTCCGATAGAATGACGTAAAACAACATTGGTGGGTTTTCTGCACATGTGCTGCAGCACCTGTCCTGACCGCGCGTCGACCCTGCTTTCATCATGCACCGGGGTTTAAGGGGAAGAGGAGGCTGGTTGAATTCATTCTTGTTCCTTGTTCACATTGGATTCATTGGATTCATTGTGACGTTCACTGTGAAGGGTTTTATTTGTATAAGTAAAAAAACAAAAAAAAAATACTAGAAATGCATCAAGAGATAAACATTAAAATAGGACTCTTTAGTGATCACTCATGACACTCAACCTCGCTCCTTATAAACCACACGAACAGTCGTGCACATGATGATTGCACTGCACACCCTCTTTTCCATATAGTCCCTAGACATGAGGATAAGCCTTTTTTTTCTATCTTTAACCGTGATGCTGCGTGACAAAATGAAATCAACAGTGACTTGGTTGAAAAAATATATTTAGTGATTTCAGAGTTCAACAGTAGGTGACGGGCTTAAGGCTTATGTTTCAGTACAACACTCTGCAGCACAAC
>NC_079412.1:16118013-16125513 GCF_026213295.1 Gadus chalcogrammus
TATGTTTTATTCAAATGTAAAACGCCATGCAGGGAAAGCAGTGACTTGGAACACAGGGATTGTGAGAAGCGAAAAACCTTCAGATTAAATGTTTCAACATTCTGACTATTTTCCATGGAAGCCTTGGTTTCCAAGTCATTCCCCCGCATAGCCCTGACACTCTCATTGAATTGTGTTTCAGCGGCGGCTAAAAAAGACCTGACCTTGACGTTTTTTCCCCTTTCTTTCTGTCCTCTTTTACCTATATTCACTCTCTCGTCATTCCCTCATCCTTTAGAAGGTCTCTTAAATGTGTCTTCTTTTTGTCCTTTACCTATTTATTCTATTACCATCCGTTCAACACCCCACCTCAACCACGCACACACACACACACACACACACACACACACACACACACACACACACACACACACACACACACACACACACACACACACACACACACACACACAAACCCACACACAGCCCTTCATTCTGCCTCCCTCCTGATGTTGTGTGTGTTCTCTCCCAGCAGTTGGAGAGGAAAGACAGCCAGAATAGCTCCCAGCACAGCGTGTGCAGCCACCGTAGCACCCACACCGACTCCCCCAGCCACCCACCCTCGGTGATGCCCGGTGAGGCATTGGGTCCCACGCCCGCCGCCCCCACCCAGCCCCTGCCATGCCTGCCCCCCCACGACCCCGCCGACGGCAACCTCACCCTGCAGAAGAAGCCAGACCCCTTCAAGATCTGGGCTCAGTCCAGGAGCATGTACGAGAGTCGACGTGAGTAGAGCCTTGCTTTTTGTTACTTTCATCAGCGCTCAAAGTTGGGGGAAGGAGCCTCTTTAGAACGTCCCAAGAAACCGGCCACAATGAAGGTCTTTGTTTGCGTCTTTGCCTGCGGAGCAACGTCCACCTATCATGCAAATGTTCTTTGTAGATTGTAATTTAGGGGCTATGATTCTACAGTGCATCAGAAGGTACTTCGAAAGATAAACGTTTTAACATATATAAAGCATGGTAGCTTAGTAACATGTGGTTTCACTACATGCATGTATTTGTAATTGGATGAGGAAAAGATCAATGTCTAATCATAAATATGTTTGCCGTGGAATCTTCCTCAAGAAGAAAATAGTGAGTGTAGGCTCAGTACTGTAAGGCTCCACAATGCATTTTTTTTTAAATCTTATATAATTCATGGTATGAGGCCAGCAACCATCCCACTTACACTATGTTCCTGACGAAAAAGTCGAGAAGTGAGATAAGCTGGAACACTCAATAGGGTCTCGATGGTCTGCTTTGGCCTTGGAAAGCCCCCACTCAGATCACTGGAACACGCAAAGCATATGTCTAAGGGACGGGGGGGATTGAAAAGTCTGCGGTGGTAGCTGCTAACTAGCGCAACACAGCTGGAGAAGACAGAGATAGAGGATGGGAGAGAGGAGAGAGCGAAAGAGAAGAGAGTGGGGAGAGAAAGAGAAATGGTGAGAGAATGTGAGAGAGAAGGAACAGAGTGACAGAGAGAGCGGGGGTGAGATTGAGGGTGAGGTGAGTGGAAGCAAGTGAACAGTGGAGGTGGAGGGCGTGCATGCATTAGCATGTATAGTTCTGTGTCCATGCAGTCACGCATCAGGGAGCACATGAGTGCATATTTGAATATGCGAGTGGATGCGACTACACACCCGGAAGGAAAGGGAAGCTGGAGTGCACTGGGACGCTGCCACTCGGTCGTCTTCTACACATCCTGCTGCTCATGTCCCGATGAACACTGCCAGAAATAGTCTGTTCTGAGAGCAACGGGCTAGGGAATATAAAGGCCGTCCACGCACACACGCACACACTCCTCCACTCTCTGCACCACACGTAAGGGTGCGTGTGTGTGTGTGTGTGTGTTTGTGCTTACTCGTGCATATGTGCGTGGGCGTGTGTGTGTTTATAAGACCCGGAGATACTTGGCTTTCAGCGTGTCACACAGTGACCCGGTGAACGTTTGCAGTGTATCGATACACACGCGGTTGGTCATTCCTGTTATATAACTGACGCAACAGCGACCGCAACAGCAGATTGAGGGGGTCTGGATGGCGGACAGAGCGCTACGGCTAATGGGCTCCCTTGCCTTCCCCCTGTGTGACAGCCTCGCCTGGAGCAGGGCGGGCTGCAGTGTGCGGGAAAGTAAAGTAAAGTGTGTCCTGACGCAGACTCTCCCTGTGGGCGAACAGACTGGCACCCAATTGCCTGTGTCATCGCACAGTGTTGTTCTTTTTTGCAGACAAGCGCAAATGTCATGTCAGGTGTGTTGGGGTGAGTGGGTTGACTTCTGTGGAGTGAAGGGAGGCGGTGAATTAGTTTTAGTTGGGAACAAGAAGCATAGGAACAACACGTCTGGAAAGTATTGAGATACCTTAAGCCCTGAGGGGTATAGGAATGGGATGGCAGGTGTGTGTGTGTGTGTGTGTGTGTGTGTGTGTGTGTGTGTGTGTGTGTGTGTGTGTGTGTGTGTGTGTGTGTGTGTGTGTGTGTGTGTGTGTGTGTGTGTGTGTGTGTGTGTGTGTGTGTGTGTGTGTGTGTGTGTGTGTGTGTGTGTGTGCGTGCGTACGTGGTGACCACTTTGTCACCACTTCATCCATTTTTTCCTCATCACGACATATCGGACAGGAGGACATAGAGAGTGTGATGGCGTTGCTGTGAATGGATCGCTCTGCATCTGATACGGATAGAAACCTTACTCCATGAAGCCCATTAATTATTCAACTGTAAATGTAGTAGGCGTCGATAATGACCCAACACGGGGTGGATAATTGTTTCGAGTCTCCTGTTGTGACAACACTGAGTGGACTAATCTCCGCAGGGGTCAGTCTAGACGGCGATGTGAGACATTCGAACGTGATGAAACCTGAGTTAAATGCTTCACTCGCTTTGTGTTGCAGTGCCAGATTCTCAGGAGCAGGACATATTCCTGTGGCGGAAGGATACTGGTTTTGGCTTCCGCATCCTTGGAGGAAATGAGGCTGGCGAACCGGTATGTATCCATCCACGTGTGTTTCTTTTCACAGCACTGTCTTTATTTTTGTACCTCTATGGACCAATCAGGGAAGAGAGACAGCAAATTGGGTTGAAGAAGAGGGGGAATGAAATAGCATCATGCATAGGGCACTAGCAGGTTGAGCCACCAATCCACCCCCCTGTCATAGCTGAACCATTGTCAGAGTATAGAAGGACATGTCATTGATTGTAAATCAATTACTTATTTCCGTAAAAGACGGATAGAAACAACCATATTTGTCATGAACAGAAATAACACAGTCTGCACACCCACGTCACACTGTCAGATGAAGCACACTGTAAGTAACCACCATCGATTATTCTGGCGTGTTCTTCCTTCCCACTTCGCCCAGCTTGGTTTGTGAGCTTCTTATTCTCTTTCATTCCCTCTGTTTCTCTCCATTCCTCCATCTGTAGCGAGGCACCGAGTCTCCCCTGCTCACGAGCAGCGGAGCGCTGCCGACTGAAGCTATAGCGATCCCTAGAGACGCACGCGGACAGCTTGTTATAAGAGAGGAGAGGGCCTCATCCACCGCGGCTAGGGCCCAGGGTCCACGCAACGCCTTGTGAGGAGACCGGCAGACAGGAGCAGGAGACGGGAAAAGACAGAAAGAGGGAGGGATAGAGATGGGGGGTGGAGAGAGCAAGGAAATTAAATGGACAGCTGGCTGACAGGCTCTCGGGCTGACCCTCTGAGAAAGGAGTTGTTTGCCGTCTTCTGCCAAAGATATAGAGCGGCAGTGTTGGTTTCCTTCGTAAGCCTACTTCCTCCCACACGTTGCCATACCACGTATCCGTGTCCCTGACACGCCTCATGACTCTGACACTGAACTCTCGCTAACGGAGAACTTGAGGAACACCCAATCGGCGCTTATGTTCTTTACGTTAGACTTTAGAGTGGGCGAGGAAAGGTTCCCACTGAATCCTTTAATTGCGGCGTTTTGAACCTCAATTGTCGCGTGGTCTTTCTGATACGCATGCTGTGGATTTATACAACCAAAGTGAAAAAGAATGGATCCTCATTTTGTCAATAACATTCCAAGGGAGCGCATTATTTAGCGCGACACCTCTGCCGAGTTCCCAGCCAATGCGCTCCAAATCCAACTTTATCAACAACAGTAAATTTAGAATGATCGCAAAACAAATATGCTCATAGCACCACGGAAGATTATTTTAAGTTAAAAATAAGATTATTGATAAAAAGTAACAACTAGGTAATCAGTGTTGGCAACCGTTAATGAATAAACCACTCAGGGGGTCCGGTAATTGGAAAATGATGTACGACTGATATACCACACGCGATGATTAGACTTATGTGCTGTGTGTGTGTGTGTGTGTGTGCGTGCATGTGTCTGTGTGTGTTTATGCGTGCATGTGTGTGTGTGTGTGTGTGTGTGTGTGTGTGTGTGTGTGTGTGTGTGTGTGTGTGTTCCAGATCTACATCGGCCACATCGTGAAGTACGGTGCGGCGGATGAGGACGGGCGGCTGCGGTCGGGCGACGAGCTGACCTGCGTGGACGGCACGGCGGTGGTGGGCAAGTCCCACCAGCTGGTGGTGCAGCTGATGCAGCAGGCGGCCAAGCAGGGCCACGTCAACCTCACCGTGCGGCGCAAGACCTCCGCCTACGGAGGTGAGCGGGGAACTTAGAATGACCGTGGAGCATGGACACAAACACACGTCTGTACACACAGGTGTTCAGGCAAACACATATATGTACGCCATCAGTCTCCCACATGCACACACACACACGCACACACACACAAAGTATGTAGTATCGGGTATCGGCCTATATATATTTAGATATGCATGTATATTTGTGTCCACACTCCTACTCAATAGAAAGTAGATGGTTCCCAACACCTCTGAAACTCATAGAGACTCAAAAAGGGAAGCATTCTCCTCACTCTCCTCCTCCCCCTTCCTCCTTTCTCCTCCCCCTCCTCCTCTCTCTTCCCCGTCCTCTCTCTTCCCCTCACCTCCCCCATCATCCCCCCATCCCTCCTCCCCCCCTCCCTTCTCCTCCCCATCCCCCCCCCCCCTCCTCCTCCTCCTCAGTGTCCAAGGGGGAGGGCGACGTGCCCCCGTCCCCGGCCTCCTCCCACCACAGCAGCACCCAGGCCCCCAGCCTGACGGAGGGCAAGCGCACGCCGCAGGGCAGCCAGAACTCCCTGAACACGGTGAGCTCGGGCAGCGGCTCCACCAGCGGCATCGGCAGCGGCGGCGGCGGGGGCAGCGGCAGCGCCGTGGTGCCGGCCAGCCTGCAGCCCTACGACGTGGAGATCCAGCGCGGCGAGAACGAGGGCTTCGGCTTCGTCATCGTGTCGTCCGTGTCCCGGCCCGACGCCGGCACCACCTTCGGTGAGTGGAGCCTGGGTGGTGGAGCCTGGGGGGGAGGAGCCAGGGGGGAGTAGCCTGGGGGGAGGAGCCTGGGGGGAGGAGCCTGGGTGGTGGAGCCTGGGGGGGAGGAACCTGGGGGGAGGAGCCTGGGGGGTGGAGCCTGGGGGGTGGAGCCTGGGGGGAGGAGCCTGGGGGGAGGAGGCTGAGGGGTGGAGCATGGGGGGTGGAGCCTGGGGGGTGGTGCTGGAGCCTGGGTGGGGGAGGCTGGGTGGGGTCTGGGGGGTGGGGGGTGGGGTCTGGACGGAGGAGCCCGGGTGGTGGATGTCTTGGCTTGCTGGTTGTGGGATCATTCGTGAGCAGTAGTAGCAGTTCCATGTGAGCTGTGCGCTCTCTGACCTGCTAGCAAGACAAACATCTTTGATTTGATCCTACTTTAATTTATTTTGAAATCTGCTTCCTAATTGTTACCTTTCTAATTCATTTCCGTCTGAAATCGATATTCCTCTGCATGGTTTCTGCAGTGCCCTTTCGATCACCAAAAGACAGAAAATGCTTTTATGGACATTACTATTATTGTACTGCAAATGCTAAATGTGCAAAATATGTGAAAAGGAGAAACTATTGATCCCTTCTGGCGGCGGCTTGAATTATGAATAGCTGTGTGGACCCATCCGGAGGGCCCTGCCCAGGCAGGGATCACAGTCCCTGCTCTCATGAGCTTAAGGAGAGAGAAATCTCTTCTCGCCCAGAGCCTAGCGTTAAGCTAGCTGCAGTCATTTTGAAACATCACATAGTGGAGCCTGAGCGACGGCCCTCACCCCGCCCGCCTGGGTGTAACTGACGTTGACTCAGCACAAGCCATAGCTGTCCCTACTGTTTATGGATGAACCCAAAGGATTAAACTTGCATGCGTAACAGAGGCCCAGGCGGCGCAAATGTCATCTGCGGGACAAATTTGATACAACGCTCTGGTTGAATCAGTTCACCGAAGCAAAGTCACTCCAAGGTCCCTCCCGTTGTGTGAGCCCGCCATGACAAGGAGCAAGTGGTTAGTCACATGATGGATGGGGTGTTGCCATGCCGACGTCTCACAGCGGGGGGGGACACTAGTGATCCATAAGGGGCATCATGGTGTGGCTCTGTAAAATAATCAATGCATGATTTTTTTTGTTCGTTTAAATATATAATTCATCGTGGCATCCGAGGTGCTGTTACTTTACATCCCCTTCATCTTTGAGCCTCACGGCCCTCAGGCGCTTACATTCTCTTCCCTCCTTTTTTTAAAACGTTTGCTACCTCCTTGCCTCGCTCCTCGACACTGATCACCCTTGCAAGAATGCGCTGGGGCTGGGTGAATGTGTGTGTTGTGATGTGGGGATCCTGGGGGGCGCCTTGAGTCAATAGTATGATGTCATTCGGCCATGCAGGGCTAAAAGTCAAGGCATTTGAACTGTTTGTTAGCATTAGCATCGCAAAGGGCGAACACATGCCGTCATCCACAAGGCTGCGACGAGCACCCTCGGTGAGCACCGCCAAACCCCCACCAACCCCCAAAGCCCCTTCAACCCCAGCCGCCCCTAACCCCATTAGTATTTGTATTGGGTAGCATGAGACACGCACGGCCGCTAATCAAGGTAGAAGGGGAGATGGGACCCTTTAAGAGAGGGGGGGGGGGGGGGGGAACGAAGAGAGGAGGAAAATCAAGAGAGGAGGGGAAGAGATGTACTGCTCCCCAGGGAGGTTTGGGGAGGGGCGGTCTAAAAGCCTGTTGCTCTTCTGTGGCGGTCGGAAATGTAGGCGTGAAAACAAAAAACAACCAGCAACAAAACATGTGTGCATGTATATATATAATATATAGATACACTTCAAACACATAGGCTGTAGGCCACGTTGCTGGCGCTCGGGACCTACCAAAAACCCTGCCGTACTCTCTCTCTAGAGATTCATTATAATTCTAGGACATCGTTTCTAAGAGCCTAGTGCCTAATAGTGTCCCCTGAATCCCCAAACACACTGCGATAGAGACTGTCGTGTAATTGGCCGGTGGAAAGACTACGGAATGGTTGGAGGCGGGAGATCAGGGAGGATCAACAGACCCCCGACTTTATTGTAAGCATCTCAGGTGTGGCGCTACCAGGG
>NC_079412.1:16130513-16133013 GCF_026213295.1 Gadus chalcogrammus
CCCACCGCTTCTTCCAGCTCCGGGCTGAAACACATGCATCTCCCCCATTTGTTGTGTGTGTTTGTGAGTTTATGTGTGTACACGTGTTTTTGTGTATGTATTAACGCGCGCGTGTGTGTGTGTGTGTGTGTGTGTGTGTGTGTGTGTGTGTGTGTGTGTGTGTGTGTGTGTGTGTGCGCGTCTACATGGGTGTGTACAGTGATCACGCTATATGTCATGTCATGTGACATCAGACTGTGCTACATCCTCATACCGCCTCCCCCCACCCCCTTATCCCTGAATGTACACTGACTCACGCCCCACCGACACGGCACACAATGGTTATTAATCCATGATGTCACCCACATGCGGCTGCCATGGCAACCTCTCTCTCGTTTGCGAGACGGGCCGCCAACAGACCTCCATGTTGTGTGGTTGTGTGTTACATGGCCGTTGTTGCTTTTCTCCCCCCACCGCTTTATGTTTTGTTTAAATGGACCCACATTGACGACGGCCTGCACCTGTCTGCTTGTGTTTGGACCCATCGCTCTCATAGACAAAGCAAGCCATTGAAGGGTTCTGTGGCTTCAATGTTTGTCGGCCATGTCACGATATCAATTGTCTTGTCACTTTGAATTGAAGCCTTGATTCCCTGTTCCCCTTGTTATCTTTTTTTTTTTGCAATATGGACAATTTGAAGATGCATGTGTCCGCATGATCTGAATGCATCCCCTATTTCAGCTACAAAGCATTAAACCTAAACCCAGTTCATGAAACGCAAAAAACTGTTATCGACCTCTGCAACTTTATTTCCAATCACGTAACCTCCCTTGTCTTCCCCCCTCCAGACGGCAGCAATGACGGGTACCCTCCCACACCCGGGGCACAAGACTCTGCGGAAGTGAGACATCTGCCGCCCAAGAGCCGATATCACACCTCATTGGAGTCCAGCTATCCACCAGACCTTCACACACCATCACGCCAGGAGGAGGCGGTGCGCGGGCGAGACAGAGACCGGGCCGGGGCGGACCGGATGGACTATGAGGGCCGGCAGTTCCCCTCCCACCATCATCACACCTGGAACAACAACAACCACAGCAAAAGTACTCCCAGACAACCGTCTCCCGACAACCAGAGCAGCGGCGGCGGCAAGAAGGGCCGAGGGCGCAAGGTGAAGAAATCCGAGTCGGAGAGCGGCATCTCCAAGCTGCTGAAGACCCTGAGGAAGGACAGCTCGGGGAAGAAGGCAGCCGAGAAGGAGCGGGGGAGGGAGCGCGCCACCAGCCACAGCAGCAGCTCCACCCTCGACCCGAGGACGGCGCAGCCCCAGCGGCGCGGCTCCCTGGACCGCTCGCCCACCCGGAAGCGCAACTCCTCCCCCGACCGCCGGCGGGCCAAGTCCATGGACCGGCGGGCGGAGCGGGCGCCGCCGCGCGACCGCACGCCTGAGCGCGAGAACGAGCACGACGACGGCGGCTTCCTCAGCGTCACGCCCGACCGCAAGTCGTACGAGCGCCGCCTGCTGCAGGACCCGCAGACGCCCCGCCGCGGCAGCGGCGGCGGTGGAGGTGGCGGCAGCGCGGCCGGCACCCCAGAGCGCGCCAACAACAACAACAACCACCACCACGCCGCCGACTCGCTGTCCCTCCTCAGGGGCCGCACGCCCGACAGAGCCGCCATGAACAACGGCAACTTCCTGAGGGACTCCTCCCCACAGCGGGGCCTGGCCAACGGGACGCCAGAGAGGCGGTATCGTACGGAGCGCGACTCCTCGCCGGAGAGCAACTATAGCCGGGAGGAGGTGAACTACGCGCCGGTGGTGGCGGGGGCCCCCAGGCTCAAGGACTACTACAGCATGATGAAGAACAACGCTGGCCACAACAATGCGGGCCACTTCAACGCCACCGGCCACAACAATAACACGCTGGGCCCGGGCCAGGGCCAAGGCCAGCTCCCTGAGCCCAAGAGACGGCTGTACAAGGAGTGTCCCAAAGACCTGAGTATCTAGAGCCGGAAAACAGAGAGCCCTCTCCCCTCGCGCCCCTCTCTCCCCTCCCTCCCTCCCTCCCCCCGTCTTATGTTTGGAAACCTATGTACTATACACTGGAAGTGAACTTAAACTGAGGACACAAAACTCCTTGTGAATGGTTGGATCCATTGGTTGAGTAATAGTCGATTGATTGAGTTAGCTGACTTAAGTCCTTGTGATCCCAGCTAGAGAATCAATTAAAGAAAAAAAATATGAAAAAACTGCAGGAGTACGGCGCTTTGGGTTTCATTCTGGTTGTTACGTTATTGTTCTAGTTACTTTGAGCATAAGAGAGGTTGTTGTATACTGTAGTTCCGGTATTGTATGTGCCTGCATATGAATAATCAGTGATGTTGCTTTTTACAGGCATTTCTGATCTCTAAAATATGTGTTTCCTCAGAGGTTTGAAGCATTCTTCCAACGGTGGTGACTTGTTCATCCAACACACAGGCTACTTTTCAATGTATTTGTCTTTTCCACTCCTGAGTTGCT
>NC_079412.1:16135513-16153013 GCF_026213295.1 Gadus chalcogrammus
ATCTAAATCCGAGTGTCAAGATCTGTATTCTGTCCGAGAGCCATGCAGCAGTGGGATGGTTGCCATAGCGACAGGAGAAGGTCATTACGGGGGAGATCTTGATGTATTTGTTTTTCTCCTGCCTGGCCGACATGTTTGCCCATTCAGAGACCGATAGAATGACGTGTTGAGTTTCTCGCATTATCCCATTCTGCATTATTTTATCAAATGAGTAACGCGGCAATGAACAAATATATCCTATTAACCTGTGTGTGTGTGTGTGTGTGTGTGTGTGTGTGTGTGTGTGTGTGTGTGTGTGTGTGTGAGTGTGGGAGTGTATGTGTGTGTTTGAGTGTGTGTGTACTTGCGTGAGTGCATTGTGTGTGTGTGTGTGTGTGTGTGTGCACGTGTGTGTGTGTGGTTATAATAATGAAATCATATAATTAAATAATATAATAATTGTTTTGATATAACTGTTTTGATTATATCAAGGCCTTCTCATGCCATTACTGTTGGATATTGTCTGACACATCTTCACCCTTATTAATCTAATATGATTAGTTTGCATAATCAGATGAAGTGAGAGTGGCGTGACGCTGTGTCTATACCTTCATGATTATACATGTCATAATCCATGGTGCTAAAGCCAAGGTCACCTGTGATTGGACAGGGATTATATTCCTCTGAAAGCGGCATTAGCAAAGGAATTATTGCATTGCCTGTCCTGCCTATCACATTGTGCAGTGTTGCTCTTCTAAATAATCACCATATAGAAATATGTTGTGATAATTGAGTCAATCACGACATGAATGCATTCTGAATAGTTTATTGACATTTATTAATTTGATTTAAATACACTACATTCAGTTGTACTTTTCCAACCCATCTGTAAGTAAAACATGAACAGAAATGCTCATTTGCAAAGTGCGGTTTATTTTACGTTGCCTTGATTACATGCCTCTACATTCACAAATAAGCCAGTTACATATATGATCCAACTGTAAAAGATGAAAATGTTTTCCCTTTCACAAGAGGAAAACAAAAATCTCACTGTACTTATACGTTGGACTCTCTGTACACAAACAGAAGCAGAAACATGTTGTCGGGGTCTGCTCTTCCTGCAACTGTCTTTAGGTTACACCAAATGGTTTGTAAGATACAAAAGGTGAAGTCAGCCTTCAGTCGTTTCCCGGGGGAGAGTGGTAAGTGTTCATCTTCTTCTTCTTCGATAGGGTATCACATGGGGGGGTTTGTGGTCGAGGGTGTCGCTTACGCGGGGGACACGGAGCTGGTGGAGACGGAGGAGGCCTCGGTCTTGGCGCTGGATCCTTCCTCCTCCTCGAAGGGGTTCTTGCCGCAGCACAGGGTGGTGATCATGCAGTGACGGAACTGCTTGTTCATGCAGATGTAGATCAGGGGGTTGTAGATGGACGAGGACTTGGCAAAGAACGCCGGCAGGGTCATGAAGATGGGGCCGAAGATGCTGCCCTGGTTGCAGAAGATGTACCAGGCCACGCTGGCGTAGGGGACCCAGCAGATCAGGAAGCCCAGCACCATGATGACCACCATGCGGCTCACCTCCCTCTCCGCCCTCTGGGTGGTCTCGGACTCCTGCTGGGCGGCGGCAGCCTCCTTCACTGCGCAGAGCAGCCGTCCGTAGCAGAAGAAGATCACGATCATGGGGACCATGAAGTGGCATGTGAACATGTAGATGACGAAAGACTCGTTGTTGTAGCCCTCGGCGCGGGTGTAGTAGTCGACTCCGCATGAGCACTGCATTCCCTCGGGGATGTAACGAGACCAGCCCACCAGGGGGGGGAAAGCGCAAGCGTTGGCCATGACCCAGGTGAAGGCCACGCCCATGACGGCGTGGTTCTCCCCGAAGCGGAAGTTGCTCATGGGCTTGCAGACGACGACCCAGCGCTCGATGGCCAACACCACCAGCGACCACAGCCCGATCTCACCGCCCAGGGTGGCAAAGTATCCTTCGATGTTGCAGCCGGTGCGCCCTAAGACGAAGTAGCCGTGCATGGAGGTGTACATGGTGGTGGTGAAGCCGCCGAAAACCATGAACAGGTTGGCCACGGCCATGTTCAGCAGGATGTAGTTCAGGGGCGTCCGCAGCTTCTTGTGTTCCAGGGTGACGTAGAGGGTGAGGAAGTTGATGGGGAAGCCGAGCAGGATGAGTAGGAACATGTAGGCGGCCAGGGCGGAGTAGGCCGCCGTTGAGACCAGGTAGTACTGGGGGTACTCATAGGGGCTCCGCACGATGCCAGTGCTGTTGTCCCAGGGCACATAGAAGGCAGGTCCCTCTGTGCCGTTCATGGTTGCGGTGTGGCGGTTGCGTGAAGCCCCTTGCGGCGATGTTGGGTCTTCTGGCTGGAGACACGAGAGATGGAGAGGGACTTTGCTACAAGTAGAGCTAGGCCGGTCAGTCTCATCCTTTTAAAGGCACCCCTGGGATTATAACTTTTCCAAATCCGTCAGCACAAAGTGATTTAGGACACAGTTAATATCTAATCCAGCCATCACTGCACAACATAATTGACCACTCATCAAGTTGTTAAGGTTGCTTTCACCTGTGCCGTGACCGTGTAGTGAAAGCAGTTGTGGCGCCTGAAAGCCGTAAGACTGTCAGAAGCTATTTAGTGGAGCACAAAGGTGAAATACTTGGATGTTATGATATTAGAATGTTCAATTATTTTCTCATATTTTCACTTTTACTTTATTTCCATTTTAGATACATGACATAATGGATATATATTTAGGAACACATAATTGTTATTCTTTATCATTATTCAAGGTATTGTACAAAGTTAAATGTTGGCAGCATGTATCCGCATTTATTTTAAACCTTTATCCCCTGGATCCATAGTTATTACATAGTTTGGAATCCTTTAGTCCAAATCTAAATTTAAGTATGCAACAACTTATATAGTGTTATATGATCTCTGTTTAACAAATGATTTGCTTCTGATCATTTTTGAAAGAACAAAAGACCTTATGGATGTATGGCTAACAAAAACAGAAATATCATTAGCAAAAAACTTTTTAATGATGATCCTGTATGAAGGCCTGTTGCTCAAGTATACAACTATTACAGCGAAAAGAAAACGCCAATTAATTAAAAAGATGGCACTGGCCTTATATTAGAAGGATCAGAAAGGTGTTTGAGACCTGTGTATTATTTTAACCAATCAGTGCCTATAATTAAGCATTATAATACAAGTGTCTATGTACTCATTGGTTGGTTTGATGGGTTGCAGGTGTTATTCCATCATTTGAGGGGAAATTAAACGCTGGGGACGTGTCCAGGAGTTAACCATCTTAGTGGCTTGCAAAGGGCTCAGCACTTTCCTAATGGGTGTTGAACTAAAGAGATTTGCAGCTTATGCCTGCGCAGGCCGCCCGGGCCTGTAATGGATTTACCATCACCCAGGTCTGACGGCTCTTCAGCCTGGCACAATGTCTGCTAAATGTTAAGCATTTTAGCCTTTAGAAACGATTTCTTGCTGCCGTCTTCTGTTATTTTAATTTTGTATGATGTGTTTTCTTTTTTCGATTGACCCTAAGAAAATAGGCAAGGTTTCAATATAGAAAAGTGACCAAGGCGCAATGGCGAAGAAAGAAACTCGCTATTTTATACAAAATATAGTCCTATATTATATAGGCCTTTTTGGAATCATTTCCAAAGACATATGCAATGAGAAAGAGGAATTTGATTAGCCTAAGCTTAATGTCCTACAAATGCTAAACATTTTCTGAGGATGAGAATGCACTATAATAAAACTACTTTTTTATTATCATTAGTGTAGTTATTATTAGATTAAAACTAGGGAGGGATCAGCCAAAGTCATTAACTAAAATGAAATGTAATCTATCGGTGTTCCAATAATATTTTCAATGATCGCTTACTAGCTACTTTCACTTTCTGGATGTCTTGAACAATGACTAGAGTGAGCTATAGGGCAAATATGCCAGTGTTATGAGACAATCCAAATAATATTGGATTGCAAAATAAATATGTATCTGTACGAACACTACATGACACATCAGAGTGCGTGGTTATCATTATCAAGGGAGGAGCGAGGCAAGACTGAAGGAACGCTGCATTTTTATTATCCTCATAAATTGGTGAACTGCGCCACCTTGTGGTGAGGTTTAACACATGGCATTACTGTAAACAAAAAAGTGGAGATTAAAAATGAAAATGCCCAAAAAAAACAACACAATGTATTATATTAGAAACTATCACCATTTTGATGATTTATTTTGATTTATTTTGAAATTGCATCATCGCAGATACAATTACATTTTGAAACTCATTATTTTCACAACAACGTCAAAATATGATCTTTGGGCTTCTGGGCTAATGCGTCTCTTGAGTAATTATATAACACATTTATTATCTTGCGCTACTTCTTGAACTAACGTGAGCCGTTGCAGGCTCTTTTAGCTCCTTCTGAATGGCCGTCCCTCCTGAATTCATCAGTATTTTATCGAGGGGCTGCTGAAAGATATATCATTGCAAGAAATTAAGTATTTAAAAACACCTGAAAAAATTATGGAACATCTATTGCTCAAGAAAAGGGTTTACATTATTACAATTATTACTTGGAAAAATATTATTAAATTATGGAATTACAGGAATACAACATAAAATCCACTAATCGATTAAAACTCAAGAGGTTGTTAAAAAGTAAACTGGTGAATAGGATCAAACATGAATGAAGTTATGGTGTACTCAGACATTGTCGGGAACATCAATTTGAGAAGCACAAATTGTACAGAGGGACTGTGTTTAAACAGAGTGGGGGCAGATGTGCAGTAGGTGCCCTCCTCATCTTTCTCCTCCTTTCCTCTTTACCCAGCTGTCCTCCGTCACAGTGGAGCCAGGTGGACCAGCCGGCAGCAACGCTTTCCAGATGTGCGTGTGTGCATGTGTATGTGAACATGTGTGTGTGTGTGACAGAGACAGTGTGTGTGTGTGTGTGTGTGTGTGTGTGTGTGTGTGTGTGTGTGTGTGTGTGTGTGTGTGTACGTGTGTGTGTGTGTGTGTTTGTGTGTGTGCGTGTTTGTGTATGCGTGTCCTTGTGCAGTTGTGTGTTTGCGTGTGCGGTGTTTGATTGTGTGTGTCTGGTTTTGTGTGTGTGTGTGTGTGTGTGTATGTGTATGTGTGTGTGTGTGTGTGTGTGTGTGTGTGTGTGTGTGTGAGTGTGTTTATGTGTGTGAGTATGTGTGTGTGTGTATGCCTTGTTTGTGTGTATCTGGTTTGCGTGTGTGTCTGTGTGTCTGTTGTGCGAGTGTGTGTTGCGTACCACTGCCCCCTGCCCCCCTGCAGGGCTTGGGCCCTGGCGTGGCGGCCGGTCATGGAGCTGTAGCGTTTGGCAGGCTCTCTGAGCCCGGGCCGACGGTGGTGCTGTGGGCCCACACAGGCCCCCAGCCCTCTGAAGCCCAGGGTCAGGCTGGGTCTGACAGGCTGGGTCTCAGGGAGCGTCGCAGCATGGAGCGAGCAGCCGCAGCAGCACCTGAGCCCAAGGACACAGTGGTTTGATGAGGCAACTGCAGGCGACCGCCCAGACATGAACACACACACGCACATACGCACATACACATACGCACATACGCACACACGTACATATGCATATGCACACACCACACACACATACGCACATACACACATATGCATATGCACACACCACACGCACATACGCACGTACGCACATACACATACGCACATATGCATATACACGCACCACACACACACACACACACACACACACACACACACACACACACACACACACACACACACACACACACACACACACACACACACACACACACACACGCACATACGCACATTCGCATCTAAACACACACGCAGATATACACACACGCACATACACATACGCACATATGCACATGCACACACACATATATATGCACACCCACTCGCACATACGCACCCACGCATACACACATTTGCACATACAACAACACACACACACAAACACATGTACCCATATGCAAACACACACAGACACACGCACACACACACAGATACATAAACATACATGTGCACACGCTCACTCACATAATCACACACATACTCACACACATGTACAACACAAGCCTAGATTTGATTAAGGAGTAAAAGTTTGTTTAACTTTGACTTTTATAAGGATTCTTTTAATTGTAGGTTGGTTGCTTTATAAGGGCAAGGAAATATTGTTTATCTTCATAAAGATAAACAAAATAAAAGATTTGATATCCAATATCATACCGGCATCATGTTATTAATAACATTTTGTGTTGGGGGATTTGTGTTTCAAATTAGTATGATATAGCCTGCACAACTAGATTAAGACCGCATATATAAACCTCTCAAGTGTCTTCCATGAATGAAACTTTCCCACACTACATTCTCATTCTCAGAGAGAGGAGTCATGTCCGACCGGTGTCGCTTGGCTTTTGTTTTTCCTCACTTAATGATGACTGGCTTTTCTAGAGGACAAATCGCTGTGTGGGCAGAGTGTGAGGCTCTCTCACTCTATCGAGTGAGCGGAGAGGATTGCGAACACTGTGACCAGGACATATCGCGCCAGCTCCCACATACATTTCACACCAAGAGGGTTATAGGCCTACACCATTGGTCACAAGAACAAGGTACATTTGAGGGATGATACAAAATAAAATCATCAACTTTCTGAAGGTCAAAATATGTCAGCTAATTGGCAAAGAAGCAAACACCTTGCATTTCAGAACGGTAACCTACGGTGCGTCCATGAAGAAATATTTTCATGGACGCACACCACATTCCTGTCAGTCGGGTCTTAACATTAAAATAACACATTAATAGGACCGATTCCGGGCTATACCAGTAGTGGGCGCTATCAGCCTAGCATTCACGACATCAGTAGATCTCGCCTATACCTATGTTTTCTTTTTGCTTTAGGATTCGTGACATTCGAGGAGATCATTGTGGTTTTGTCATCATCTTGTTGCGGCACGTTTTTATGGAAAGGATTATTGTTGCATAGGTGGAACACTGTTGTAGACTTAATTGTTTGAGGCAGTCATAGCTGTCATGTTGCCTAGTGCGTATATTTGTTATTTATTATTATTGAGGCCAAGAAATTCATTTATTTAACAGTATATTTGGGATACTCAACAATCTACAAAGCAGTATTTGACAAAATAATATGTTTTTATATTTTTGGGGGTGTAGTTGTGTGTTCCCTCAAGAAGACATGATTATCAGATTTAGCTTTCAGGTAAACTGCCCTCTGAGGAAGAGAAGTGTTAAGCCAACAGTTTGTATTATACTTTCATTACCTGGATCAGCCCCGAACCAGATCATACAGCCACACAATCTACTCTTAAGTCTACAATTCACCAGGTGCCGCTTTCCGTCAGATTGTTTTCAGTATATGACTCACAAAGAAAGAAGAAAAACAGAATTTGTATGTATATATATATATATATATATGTATATTTAAATACATATAGAATCATCACATATATATATATATATATATATATATATATATATATATATATATATATATATATATATATATATATATATATATATATGTGATGATTCTATATGTATTTAAATATAAATATATATATCAGTAAATACACATATATGAATTCAAATGTAGGCAAATACAGTACAAAAATACAGAACATATATGCATACAAATGCACATCCACACACACAGACACACACACACACACACACACACACACACACACACACACACACACACACACACACACACACACACACACACACACACACACACACACACACACACACACACACACACACACACACACACACACACACACACACACACACACACACACACACACACACACACACACACACCAATAACAGTGCCATGTTATCTGTGGCTGTATGAGTCTATTGTTCATGTTTAATAACTGCAGAGAAATTAGCAGCCTTTGCCATGAATCATCAAGTTTGAATCGGCTTGTTACCAAGGAGATGAAACCATGTTCTGTGAGCAGAGGACTGAGGCACTTACGAGTGTGAAGATACGTAAACATGCGCACGCACAATCACTGATAGAAGCACTCCCACAAGCACACAAAAGATCTTCACATCTGTTGCCGTTTCGGTTTTCTGGAGCGACAAGCCCCAGATGCTGGGGTTAGACACCCCTCACTGGGAACCTAAATGTCAACCTTGTCAAAATACACTTAACGGGATGTGCCCCACACACACACACACACACACACACACACACACACACACACACACACACACACACACACACACACACACACACACACACACACACACACACACACACACACACACACACACACACACACACACGCACACACACCACACACACACATCGGGACATGTACGCACACAAGTACACAGACGCACGTGCACACACAAACCAACGTTCACACACATCATGCCTCCCGCGCACTCATCTGCACACGAGCGCATCAAAGCATTACACAGATTCATCATCGCAGTCTTCTTCTTTGTCTCACTTCGTTACATCACTACGCTTCATGTGCTAAACACAGATTCACAGTTTGGAGGTTTTGTTTGCTGGCGAGCTGCTGTAGCCTCAGCTTGACGGGAAAGTGCCCACGACCTCACAGGAATCAGATGTTGTTGTTGTTGTTGTTCTCATCATTGTTGTAGTCATTGTAGTAGTTATGTGTTCTGACATGGTCCCATGTGTCCATGCTCCACAGCTCTGCTCTGGACAACAACCATTCGTCAAGATGAGTCGACATGTCCACATTTTACCAAAACCTCCAGAATGAATAGATACATTAAGATTACAGTTTATTTTTATATCACGTCCCGGAGGTGTCTGACAGAGGCTTTAGAGTGCCGGTGAATCCCTCCTGATTATCACGTTATTTACACATGTGTCCTCAGTGCGTCACGTGCCCAAATAGCGGATGAGGTGCCACAGGGCCATGCTTTCAAAGCTGTACACAAAGATTGATCACGCATGCACAGCTTAGGTTGTTTTGGTGTCTAAAGGCCTGACCAACACTCTCAGACTTCCTTTCCTGGCGTCCGACTGTCTTTTGTCCAAACTGGGGGTACAAACCTCAGTACCATCTCTCTTCAACATTATCCTCCTAACTACTAACTACTACACATGTGCATTTTTCATTTAAGACATCTCGTGCAGGTGAGAGGAAAGTGGCTGTTCTCTCTCATGCGGAGGGCAAAAATAACACAGGCACACGTCAGCACTTCTGCTGGAAGCTTCTGAATGTATTTGTGGACACATGTTGTTCGCCTCTGTATCTGAATGCATTATTGAACACATGTTGTTTGTGTTTGTATCTGAATGCATTAGTGAAAACATGTTGTTCAGGTATGTATGCAGCAGTCATCTTGGGTCTTATGTATTGGAAATGAATGGAATGCTAGATTCATTGGTCTCAAGGTTCTTTGTGGTACTACGTTGAGTTTTGGGCAGCAGATAACGGTTAAATTAATTGCTTGTGAGCAAGTGAAAGTGTATAGTTATCCTTTGCCACTCTGTACTGTTAGCTCCCGGATATTATAGTTTTTTCAAATTGCTTGAACACTATAGACACATGCTTAGACCAAAGTAGCACAACTTGAAGTTTTTGTTACCATACCTTAAACACATGTAACCATACCTTAAACAAAAGCGCTGCTTTGCAATTTAGTTGCAACTGTGCACTTGCTCCTTTATGCAACACACTTGCTCCTGCACACTACACACTATTTCATACATAAGACACTGAATTCAAAAATGAAATCTCATTGTACCATTGGGAAACACGTCTAGTCAAAATACAAAACACATTGGTTAATTGAAAATACTTCCTGACAAAACTGAACACCTATCAGCCAGCTATAAAGGGTCAAAGGGCAATTGTGCACGTCCCGGGACAGCGCAGGGGAGATATATCTTGGATGCCACCATAAGCCGTTCAGGGTAACTGCACCATCATCCTAAAATAGGTCCCTACAATACCCAACATATCACCACATTTCTAGATGCACTTCATGATGTAGTTGAACAGGACAGATCAGAGCAGCCCAGGTTTGTTGTTGTCTGGGATAATGTGTGTTTCCATCGGGCTGTTTTTGTCCGGTACTGGTACCCCAACCATAATCTATGTGAAGCAGTATACTCGCCAGTTCTAAACCCTATATAAAAAAAAAATGGTGTGTATATGACCGCCAACCACATGCCCGCATGCCTCTTCTGCAGGCAATGGAACAGGCCTGCGGAGACATTGGGGTAAGGTCAATCAATGGATGGTTTCGGCACACAAGACGAGGATCCATAAGCCCACTCACGCACAATTGCCGTTTTTTTCTGTGTTTACAGTACGTGTATTTTTGGTTTATTTTTGTTGTATTTTTGCTTAAACTGAATTTATTGCACTGTAAAGTACCATACTGCAATGTACAGTAGTGACTATTTTAGGTTTTGGTTGTACTGAAAACGTGCCTTCTGTGGAACGGTATAGTTGTTTTTAATTGCTTGAACACATTTTGCAAAACTTGGCTCATTGTGTCAAAACTCAACACACAAGCAAATAAGACACAACACTCAGAAATATACCATTCACATCTATGTCAAATTGAAACTCTTCTATCGAAACCTAACAATCCTTTGTCAAAATGTCACTCTGATGCCAAAATGATACACGTAGTATCATATGAATACACTTTCAGATAAGCAGCAACACACTAGTCTACTTTATATAAAACACTGCAGTCTTCCATATTCACTGATTTTATTCTGTTCCACAGAAGGCACGTTTTCACAACAACAAAAAAAAATCAAATACTCACTACTGCACATTGCAGTACGGTACTTTACAGTGCAGTAAAACGAAAATACATAACTGTACTGTAAACACAGAAAAAAATGGCAATTGTGCGTGGGCGGGCTAATGGATCCTCGCCTTGTGTGCCGAATCCATCCATGGATTCACCTTACCCCAATGTCTCCGCAGGCCTGTTCCATTGCCAGCAGAAGAGGCATGCGGGCATGTGGTTGGGGGTCATATACACACCATCTTCAAGCCGAAAAAAAAAAATGTCTATAGGGTTTAGAAATGGTGAGTATACGGCTTCAAGTAGTTTATGGTTGGTGTACCAGTACCGGACCAAAACAAGCATTATCCCAGACAACAACAAACCTGGGCTGCTCTGATCTGTCCTGTTCAGCTACATCATGAAGTGCATCTAGAAATGTGATGATATGTTGGGTATTGTAGGGACTTATTTTAGCATGATGGTGCAGTTACCCTCAAAGGCTTATGGAGGCACACTATGATATATTTCCCCTGCGCTGCCCCGGGACGTGCACAATTGTCCTTTGGCCTTTTTATAGCTCGCTGATAGGTGTTCAGTTTTGTCAGGAAGTGTTTTCAGGTGTGTATTTAAGTATTTTTCAATTAACCAATGTGTTTTGTGTTTTAAATAGATGTGTTTTCCCAATGGTACAATGAGATTTCATTTTTCATTTTTCGTTTTTTTGTGTTGCAGAAAGGAGCAAGTGTGTTGCAGAATTGCAACTAAAGTGCAAAGCAGCGCTTTTGCTTAAGGTATGGTTACATGTGTTTATGGTATAGTAACAAAAACTTCAAGTTGTGCTACTTTGGTCTAAGCATGTGTCTATAGTGTGTGATAGTGATTAAAAAAACCTGGTAATAACAGTGAATATGGAAGACCGCAGTGTTTTAGATAAAGTAGACTAGTGTGTTGCTGCTGATCCAAAAGTGTATTCATATGTTACAAGTGTGTATCATTTTGTGATGATACACACAAAAGTGTTTCGATTTGATATAGATGTGAATGGTATATTACTCAGTGTTGTGTCTTATTTGCTTGTGTGTTGAGTTTTGACGCAATGAACCTAGTTTTGCGAAATGTGTTGAGAAGAACTGTACAGTATTACTGTATAACGCCATGGGACCTCAAACACATGATGTCATCGTTTTGAAACCAACGTGTTACAGAGAGATGAAAGCACATAAATTAAAGAAGTGCTGTGTTATGGGCCAGAGAAACTCACTCCCCAAATTTGCTGATGGTATTGTTTGTTTATGTGTGCGTGTGTGTGTGTGTGTCTGTGTATTTGTGTGTGTGTGTGTGTGTGTATGTGTGTGTGTGTGTGTGTATGTGTGTGTCTGTGTATGTGTGTGTGTGTGTGTGTGTGTGTGTGTGTGTGTGTGTGTGTGTGTGTGTGTGTGTGTGTGTGTGTGTGTGTGTGTGTGTGTGTGTGTGTGTGTGTGTGTGTGTGTGTGTGTGTGTGTGTTGGTATGTGTGTGTTTGTGTGTGCGGTGCGTGCGTGCGTGCGTGTGTGTGTGTGTGAGTGTTTGTGCTTGTGTGTGAATCCTGACAAATAATTTAAATTGACTTAAAAGACCCTGGTCGTGGCATAGGCAGATTTGAGTTCCGTAGTATTGCAACACTATGGGCCAAACTAATGACAATGTCCAAATAAACTCCCAATGAGATTAAGTTAAACTGCTGTTCTAACATAGCCCTTTGATCGCGGTGGTGCAGCGGGAAGCAGAACTCATTAAGGACGGTTATGGACAGGACATCTTCCTGAAGGATGCTCAACACAGATATGCCTGGGGATATGGGAGAAATCTTCAGATGGGAGTGGAAAAACCTAAGGACCATCGTTTCCCTTTCTCGCCTCCAAAGACTCCCAGGCAGCAGTGAATGATTAAAGGTGTGTGTGTGTGTGTGTGTGTGTGTGTGTGTGTGTGTGTGTGTGTGTGTGTGTGTGTGTGTGTGTGTGTGTGTGTGTGTGTGTGTGTGTGTGTGTGTGTGTGTGTGTGTGTGTGTGTGTGTGTGTGTGTGCTGAACGTGCGGATAGCGTCCCCCTATCTTTCCCTTACTGTGGAGGTAACCTCTGATCCATCCGCCCCCAGCCTCTGCGTGGCGGAGAGGGCCGTCTGCGTCATGTTCCCCAGGCCGAGGGGAGAGTGACAGGGGTCTTTTTCAGAGCCAACCCTCCCCATAACGCTCAGGAGTTGATTGAAGTCCCCTCATTAGCATCAGCCCCCCCCTGCTGCTTTCAGGTGCGCCTCCTCATATTTTGGAGTTATATGAGGAGCCGCTGTGATTGGCAGAGCAGGCTGCCTGCAGGGATAATGATGGGAGATCTGTGACCTTGTCATTACAGTCTGATACGTCCATGGAGGCGTGGAGGAGCGTTATTGCATACAAATCCGACTGCCTTCAACTGTCTGCAAAGAGAAGAAGGTGTCGGCGACTATACCAAGATGACGTCTCCTGCCATACTGGGGGACTGTATGTGCACAAGGGAATGTGGTTCCTTGAAGGTACAGCGGAAAAAAACGACAACGAACACAACTTAATGCTGCCCTAAGGCAATCCTAATGACTTAGGAGCAGAGGCTTAAGCGACAGCAACAAAGTTGTATAAGCCCAAACACACATAGGGGAAATAAAAATAACCGAATTGTTACTGAGAAATTAACATTCTCATACATACATTTATATATTTAAATGCTATGAAACCATGTTATGCATTCGGCTGGAAATGATGAATGCTAATGACAAGAATAGCTCTCCCTTTCATTTTGAACTCTTCAAACCAGCAGCTTCACTCAAGGAGCGACACAGACGGTACGCGGCAGGTTTGATGTGAGCTGGTGGAATCTACACAGAATTGGATCCATATGTCGTGTGGTGAACAGGCTAAACTAAAGGATATCTCACTGCACTTCTCTTTTCTTGATCCTCTTCAATGCCGTCCCCAAAATGATAATAATACACCTATCAATAATGCCAGCATGGCTTTAAATAGCGTTTTAAATATTATAATCCAAATACTCTAGTAGTCGCCTGGCTGGTTGGTCGGTTATATAAGTCTCCATGCTGGTATAAGCTGCTGAGACCAAATGTTTTCTCTTTTTCTTGCTTCAATTCAATTCATCGGATTATGCATGGTGTCAAATCAAATCTTGTGACGTTGCGGGCCTACGTTGTATCGCTAGAATATGTCTTGTGTCCCTAGAGGACGTTTGTCTTCACACTGAGAGAACAAGCGCATCAATCGACGTAGGCATCAGACGCCTGCGTACGTCTGTCTATCCGTACGGAAACATATTCATCCATCCATCCATCCATCCATCCATCCATCCATCCATCCATCCATCCATCCATCCAACCGTCCACTCCCCAAACAAGACAAACGGATGCACTTCACATCAGCGTGCAGACCAATAGATAGGAAAACAAAGGGCCCACAACAGTGCAGGAACACTTAACATTCAAACACAAGGTGCTTTATCAAGTGCCACTGGCGTAGCAGGAGATGAGAATATGATCTCACCTCATTGGTGCTGCTGTCCGGGCCGGCACATCTAGGAGTCGGTGGCTGCCCGTACGGAAGATAAAAAGAACCCATGACTGCCTGGGGTTTACGCAAAATAGGACAGTTTAACAGGAGCCGGTCACAGCCTGCACGCTCATGTCTGTTAAGCCAAGAGCATCTGACCGAGAGTCTGGTAACTGGTAACAAGTGGGGAGGCTGGTACGGTCTCTGCTTGTAGGGCCGGGGCAAGTCAATATTGGGCTTGTTCATTCCAAATCTCTAGTTTGTTGTATTTATTCACCAGTACAGAAGGATTCTGGTCGAGCCTGGTGTTCAGGGGGGGGGTGTTGGAACAGGGAAGCATGTGCTTCCACAATAACATGGGCATTCTGGAATGGGTTTCTGTGTGGAGCACATATTACATTATAAGGATATGAATGTAATTATATCTTAGAATAGAAACAAGAAGAGCCTGCATCCGTAGTGTATAGTAGAACAAACAATACTTTGAAGTATTCCCTGGACACGTAAGTAAAATAATAAAAGCAGGAGGAAATGACACCTTGAAAGAGTACAAAAGCCTATGGTAGTCAAACATAATATTCCCCTCATCCCCAACCCTGGACCCTCTCGACCCCAGCTCTATCTCATAAATGAGTGAAGTCTGCTGTGTGAGTGTCCAATGTTTCATTGGACGCAAAAAAATGTGACAATTTGTTGTTGTCATAAGTTCTGTGTTTTTCAAAGTGCGGCCCGTTGCTAATAGCTATATGGCTGTCAAAGTGAGAGATGATTGGCCGAGAGAGGTCTTGACTTGGGGAATTCTGCACTCCTCCAGAAAGGTTGACCTCGTGGCTTGTGATGTCTATCCTGAGTGTAACATAGTTCATCAAGGGGGCAAGAGCAGTATAATGAAGGATCTTAAAGAATAAGCGATAGGAATACGTTAATGATAAGGATATTCATATTAAAAAGTAGCAGTAGAGTAATATACCTGCAACAGTGGGTTGGTGTATTTGCTGTGGCTCTGTGTATGATATAATGTATTTTGTTTTTTGAAAATTCCTTTAATAATACAATTAAAGTGACGTAGGTTGCCTGGCGACATCCGAACAGATGGCATTCAGACAGAATTGATTATGTTTTGTCTGTGTGAGAAGATACTGTTGTTATATGTTACGAAAAATGAACTTAATTTTAATGCATTTAGTCTTCAAGTCTGTCAAGGGAGAAAAAATATAAGGTTGACCCTGCATTTGCATAAGCTTTCCTCTCTCTCTCAGTCTTTCTCTCTCAGTCTCTCTCACTCAGTCTCTCTCTCTCTCTCTCTCTCTCTCTCTCTCTCTCTATCTCTCTCTCTCTCTCTCTCTCTCTCTCTCTCTCTCTCTCTCTCTCTCTCTCTCTCTCTCTCTCTCTCTCCCTCTCTCTCAGTCTCTCTCTCTCTCTCTCTCTCTCTCTCTCTCTCTCTCTCTCTCTCTCTCTCTCTCTCTCTCTCTCTCTCTCTCTCTCTCTCTCTCTCTCTCTCTCTCTCTCTCTCTTTCTCTCTCTCTCTCTATCTATTCTGAGATATGGAAATGTAATCAAATTCCAAAAGAGGCATCTAAAGCTGGCCATATGAGAAGGAATGCGATTCAATCTCCACTCCTGTGTATCAACGGATCCGTCCGCGGCTGATGTCAAAAACTAAATGGTGGCACTGTGACCGGCTCATCCTTTTTGATGAGGTAACGTTCTGTTGTAACTGTTAACCTCACAGCCCTTCAGGAGACAGGCCTGGGAGAAGAAGACAGAAATAGAAATGCAAGTGGAAGAGGTTTCATAACTGCTCGTATACCGACCATTACCCGCAGATCAGTTCATCCCTGGGCGTCCATACCGTGGCGTTCTATAGGGGTGGTCGTAATCTCCCCGACTCGATTTAGAACGCTTCATTAGGAAATTTAAATTGATCAGAAATAGGGTGTTTTATGTGAAAAAAAACATGAGGACACGTCAGCCCTCATTTCTCCGGATTCTTCTGTGTAAGAATTTGTTTGGAGGACTGATTACGTTGAATGTGTGACACATTCACATGTTTCCAAATGATTGCTGCATGAGGTGAGGTCCTTCAATAATAAAGGGTAAGAAGGATAATCATTTATTCATGCGGCCCCTGTGTGTTCACAGAAAAAAAACTATTTCTCTGGGTCGAAATTGCAGTTTGAAGCCAGATTCAAAAGCTCATACAGTTGAATACAACATGTCTAATTAATATGCCGTCTTCTAAATTGGTTTTCAAATGTGTATTTGCATATACATTTGATAATTTTAATCTGGTTATCAAATGGACCGATGTGTTTGTCGTGTCGGTCAAACGCCTTCGAGCGAGGAGACGGCATTAGGCATGTTTATCCACCGTGTTCTCATTTAATGTCTTGCACTAATTACTTTTCCCAGAAGTGAAAGATATCAGCTCCCAGGTTGATGCAGCCCCTCAGTATGTTTCTAACAGAAAAGCTGCCGTGTTAAAATTCACGGTGGGCTGCTATCTGTTTGTGTGGTCGTCCTTCAATGTTACAATGCTGAAATCTGGCATTCACTTCAGATAGGATCTAGATTGACTAGCATCGTTTGGAGGAAACCGTTACTTTGAATAGTGGCAGAGAGAACAGGGGTGCGACTGCTGAAGAGAAAGGTATTTGAAAATAAAGCTGTTTTCTGCAATTCTTTTTTCTCATCGGTGAAAGAGAAGTCTGCATGCAGAAATAGATTTTTCACTTCAAAGAAACAGCCTTGCATGTACAAAGGCAACCATTCTTCATCACCGGCTTTGGAAGAAAGAACACAAGGCAGCAAGGCACACCATTTCAAATGTCTATACGTGTAGCCCTGGTGTCTAATCATTGATGTGTGCGGAGAGTGTGTTTGTGTGTGTTAGTATGTGTGTGTGTATGAGGTTTTATATTTTATTCTGTACGTTTCCTGGGACTTGTGCAAAAAAATCATTTCAACATTCTTGCAACAAAACAGCAACTCATCTCGTATATTGGATCACTAAGTCCCCTCGGATGAGGCCTATTTACCCAATAAGTTCTGTGAGGAGCTGGATGGATGGAGGGATAGACGGATGGATGGGATGGGAAAGCAAAGTGGAAATGACTGAAATCTGTGCTA
>NC_079412.1:16158013-16160513 GCF_026213295.1 Gadus chalcogrammus
TAGAGGTTTTGGTTTGATCCAAAAACGCTAACCCTAGCCCTAACGCCTATGCTAATGTTAAATAGGGTGAATAGAATGCACGATGGAGAGCCGTATCAGCATAGCGGTCATTCCCAACAAAGGACTGGAGCATCATCTACAGTGGTCTCCTACCATGATTGATCACCTCAAGCCATTTGTCAATTTAAACCACTGTCGTCTGATGTTGTCATGTAATACATCACTGTCATTGGCTACAATGACCCGGGTTTGACAGCTGGATCTACGAAGGAACAGCAGAGTATTTGTGTGAGTGCCAATACCGGCAAGTGGAAGAGCATCAAAGTTGGGATCAATTGTGCCGTGCCTACACCCCTCAGAAGCTCCTATGTGATTTCCAAGAAGTTGATTTGAAGTAGTGTGTTCATCAAATCAGCGCGGTTTGATAAAGAAAACGTTTTTCATACTTGGAAGAGTACCAGATTGAATGGGAGTGGAATAGAGTTGAAACGCACGTCAGAGCTGGCGCTTCAGTATCATGTACCGTGTTACAGTTTCCTCAGTGATAGAAGCAGTGGCCTATGATGAGCTATTCTTGGAGGGATTTAGCTGTCACGACAGAGCTGTAGTTGTAAAGTGTGAATTTTTCTCATTGTTTGACAGAGCTCCCCCCTATGGTAAACACACTCTGTTCCCCATCTCTCATCTGTTCCATATTTGACTGTGTTCTCTCTGAAGAGATAGATCACATTCAGATCGGATATTAGCAGTTCAAACCTAAAAAAACACACTGCCAAGGCAGCCTTAAGCTCAAGCTCAGACTCAGAGTCAATATTGCTTTAACAAGGATGAGAAGAAACTTTGTTTGTGTATTATAACAACCAGTAAAAGACAAGACGATACAAACTACATCATATTGGCCAATTACTGAAGTGCTTGAAAGGAGCCATGTGCTTTGAATAATGAATAATTGAGTTGAATAATTTAAATCTTCCTGCCAACAGTACATGACACACGGTTAACCATGTTATTCTCGCTATAATGTCCATCCTGCTGAAAAAGACACACAATTAATGACACAAAAAGAACAGCGTTATTTTTTACGGGATGTGCTGTCCTGACCGGTAACTCACTCTGTATCCTGGTGCTTTAGTTCAACAACAGCTGTTTTATAATCAACCTAACAATACCCTAATGTGGACCAAAGCTGCTTAATGAACACAATACCGATGAGTAATGATGTGTGATGGTCTGGGTGGAGGTGACTGCCGCGGCGGCGTAGCTACCCCACTGAGTAGCGGCTCATGCTCATGTGAGCTTAATGTCTTCTCTCCCCTCTGTTTATTTTTTTAATACATTATATGCCTTATCACCCCCAATCTGTTGAGCTTCTCTGGGCCCCAATATGGCCCTAATCTTCCCTTGAAGATATCTTTGGTGGCTTCATTTCCTCACAATCCCCCCCCCCCCCACCCCCCCCCACGCGACACATCAGGCTCTGTGCGGTTATTTATGGGCTTTTTTTAATAATTTACAAGCTGCTCTTGGTTAATTTGAGTTTAATTGCTACTACTTCAGTCGTTTACTATTTAGTCATGTTATGTCATTAGGCATGTATTAGCATTCCCATTCATATATCACATGGCGCCAGACAGATTGCCACATTCGATTATGTTAGGTGCTCCCAAAGTACGCTGCTGAGGGGTAAAAACAAATGATCTGATAGGTAAAGGGGTCCTGGTGTAGAAACCATCACACTCATTCACACACTGATATTGTTGAGCCACTGCCTCACGGAAGTAGGGGAACATCAATTCTGATTCCCCCCCCCGCCCCCCTCCCTTTTGCGTTCCCATCTCCTTAAAAATAGCAGTACACCAACATCACCTCTCTATAAGTACTCCTTGTGGTTCTAATCAACGGCAGCCTGCTGTATTGCCATTGGCGGAGCGCTGATGACTCACTTCAACAGGCTGGTGTGGAGGCAAGAGGGGTGAGGGGGTGGACAGGAGGTGGGAGTAGCTCTCTACGCAACCAGCTCAAAGAACCCTCATTCTAACAGGTTTCTCTCTCTCCTCGGGCTGCCTCTGAGCTTGGAGTGTGTGTCGGGATGTGGACGGGAGCCAGACAAATCTATACATACTTTGGCATTGTGGAATGATTTAAATCAGAGCCCTGACTTCTTGATTGTCGCCTTTGAATGCAAGAGCTTTAGGAGGATGGGTGGATTGCTTGAGGAGCAGAGCTCAAAAGTAAGGCTTTAAAAGAGAGGGGTAGGTAGAGGGACAGAGGGACAAAGGAAGAGAGAGAGAGAGAGAGAGAGAGAGAGAGAGAGAGAGAGAGAGAGAGAGAGAGAGAGAGAGAGAGAGAGGGGAAGAGGCTGAGAGAAAAAGAGAGAGAGATAAGGCAAGACCAAGAGAAATAGAGAGAGTAGGGGAGAGGGAGAAATAGAGAGAGAGACAGAGCGAGAATGAGAGAAAGAAAAAGAGAGAGATAAAGAGAGAGCAAGAGAGAGAGAGAG
>NC_079412.1:16170513-16351755 GCF_026213295.1 Gadus chalcogrammus
GTTAAGAATGCATTTTCATAAAAAATAATCCCCATTTTAAACATTGTTGGTGTGTGCATGCGTTTGTGTCTGTGTGTGTGTGCATGTCTGTGACCTTGATCCAGACGTAGCTTCGGTCCTGTTCCATGTCCCCTGGCCCACATTGAAGAGCTCAAGGCGTCGCCCCACCCTCGCCTCTAGTTTGTTTTGTGTCAAGATCTGCAGCTTTAAGATGGTTCATCATTTCACACTCATCACCTTTATAAACGGCCCAACTTTGGCATTTGTCTTCATGTTGTCAGGGCTGTATTCTTCCAACCCTTCCATCAGGATGTCCTTTGTAATGAGGGCCAGTCTTCTGAACTCAAGTGAACTCTGCTTTGGCGCCTTAATGTAATGTGACTGGGGTCAGGGGTCACAGCAAAAGCCTATAATTTGGCTGTGGTGCCCACCTGTTTATGCAATCTCACTTAAAAATGTGAGTGACCTATACAGACATGCTGCACGCTGACTGATTTGCAATTCAAATGATGACTACGAAAGGTAGGCTGTCATTTCAATATCCAGCATCAATACAGCATTCAGCTTCATAGTAAATGCACATTCTGTTGCCTGATTCCCACTGAGATTTGAACAATATGTCCTGTCTCATTGTCTGCGTCATTGTGGGCCAGTCACATTCGAAAGATGTTTCTTTGTTGGCTTTAGAAAGACTGTGACGTGAGTGATTATGGCTCCATTGTTGACAGCGTTGCGGCACAAAGTAACTTTGAGAACCTAACAATGGAAGAGGTGTGTCCAATGAATCAGCCCTCCAATGGCTACTCTCTCCCCAGCGAGGGTCATTTTCAATAACATCAGACTACGTTTAACATTTACAATTTCTAATGTGATTCATGCAATATGATACGATTTAGGAAAAATATAGTATGAACAAACACTAACCTGTCATGTCATGTTTGGTAAACCAATGTTTGGATTCAAGCTCAAGATAAGAGTAGCTAGGCTGACGATGAATCATTCAGGAGGACTGAGGGAAATTCATCACGGGTTCAAAGCCCTTCTTCTCCAGGGCGCTGGGAGTGCTCTGAGATGTGCCCGTACGACCGTGTCGAAGTTACACAGAGGCTTTCAGGTCTATTAGTGTTGAAGTAGAGTTGCATTAGAGATAAGGGCACTCTGCCACCCAATATATGCACGGTGCCACGTTGCATCGGGGAAACATAAAGGACGGATCTTTGAAAGTTCATCGCTACAGGCTTATTTTTATCCCATATGTCTTCCCCCCCCCCCTTTCTCTCTCTTTTTCTCAATTTCCCTCTCTGAGAATTGTGTTTTAAGCGTAAAAAACTTGATCACTCACACACACACACACACACACACACACACACACACACACACACACACACACACACACACACACACACACACACACACACACACACACACACACACACACACACACACACACACACATGTGTTCATGTGCTTACAGCGTACAAAATACATTACACTCCAACGCATGCACACACCCGAACACACACTCTAACGCACACTCTAACACACACAAACACAAGCGCTCCCTCACACACACACACACACACACACACACACACACACACACACACACACACACACACACACACACACACACACACACACAAACACACACACACTCAAGCTCTCCCTCACACACACACACACACACACACACACACACACACACACACACACACACACACACACACACACACACACACACACAAACACACACACACTCAAGCTCTCCCTCACACACACACACACACACACACACACACACACACACACACACACACACACACACACACACACACACACACACACACACACACACACACACACACACCTACATTGCATATATACCATCAGCAACAAGTCCCTGTGGATAAATAACAGTGCCTGAGGCATGGGTTGTGAAACAGCATCAAACAAGGCAAATTAGCATCATGATGTTATGAATCACCTGCAGCCCAGGAAGGAGAAGGGCCCAGCATAGCCACAGCCCCGCTTCTGCTATCAGATCCCAGGCTCAATCTGGCCCCCAAAACTTCCTGTGTTCTATGAAGCAGGTTGATCCGATTGCCATCTACTGACGGCGTCGCTCCAGTGAGCTGGGTTGGAGACGCCCCACTGCTGGCCCCCGTCTCTCCTTGTATCTGAGTACGAGTTACACGGGGTAATTTGTCATTTGAAATGAAAGCAGAACTGGACAAACAAAGGGAGACTTGCCCAATCGAAGACACCGGGGGGTGCATCTTCCCATTTAGGCAGAGCTTCGCAGGCGCACAACAAATCTGTGAGTGTGAATGTGCCGGGTGAAATCCTGCTATTCTATTTCAGGTCATCCCCAAACACACACAGACACACACACACATACACACAGTGTGAGAAGAGAAGATATTTGCTCTCCATTTAATTACAGCTTGCAAATTCCCAGAGAAATTTCAACCATCTGTAGGTAAGAGAGTCCTACTTAAAATTGCAGGAACAGGCCTCGGGCAATTAACACATCATGAGGATAAGAAGCGAGCGTGTGTGCGTGTGCATAAGTGTGTGTGTGCGTGTGTGTGTGTGCGTGTGTGTGTGTGCGTGCGTGCGTGTGTGTGCGTGTGTGTGCGTGTGAGTGTGTGTGTGTGTGTGTGTGTGTGTGTGTGTGTATGTGTGTGTGTGTGTGTGTGTGTGTGTTGTGGCAACCCGGCACGTTGAGCGCACCAACTCCTCCCAAACAGGACACCATTTCCTTGGTGAAAGCCAAAAAAGGCATGTTTATTTAAGAACATAAAAGTCTCTCCAAACACAAAAACTTAAACCTCGGGAGGAATCAGCGGTCCCCCTTTTTCGTGGGTGGAAACCCGTCACCCACGAGGACCGGTCTCTCCTTGCAGGAGCTCCAAGGCTGGGAGAGCCCCGAATGAGTGGAGAAGCAGGCTATTTAAGCCCTGCTTCTCCACTTGTTCCTCAGGTGCTCCCAATATCCTTAATTGGCCTGGGCCGGGTTGCCACAGTGTATATCGGGATAGAATTAAAGTGTGAGGCGTGCATGTCTATATGTAATGTGCGTGATTGCGATGCATACGTGCTTGTCTAAAACAATGGGTGGGACGTCCACCTCATATATCAGAAGGCATCTAACACGGTAATTCACATTTGGTAGGACATGTAGGATCCCCGTGGTAATCAAACAGACTCTCAGCTTCTGCTCTGCCAGCTGAATCAGTCAACTCTTTTCCAATGGGGTCATGCACATGCAATTAATTCCTTGTTATTCCTGATCCAAATAAATCTCACTAAGAATGTAATCCTCATAATGGGATTATGAACTGATTAAAGCCCAGAGTGAGCCGCCTGTTAATGTAATAACGAGCCCCATGTTTGGCATTTTGTTTGGTTGAACGGAATCGCAGTGAAACAATGTATTATCACGTCATTGCAATGATCTGCAGTGCATTCAAATGGATAATATCATGTAATATTAATTAGGGTCATATTTTAATATGTTCGTCTCCATATCACACAGGAATCGGATCGGGGCACTGAACCGCACCATCTGCATTGCAGTGGTTTTGCTTTTGGACGTTAGATGTTACAGAGGGCCTTGTTTAGATTGCACCTTACAGTGATGCATCGAACGTTCCACCACCAAAGTGAACTCACCCGTGCAAGGTTGTAACCCGTGTCCCGGGAGCAGGTCAGGCCCTGGCCTCTTGCCCATGACACATCAATGCCCTTTTAGCCAAGGGATCTAACCAGCAAGCCTACCTTCGCAAGATAATTACCCTTAGTGTATTTTAAAGTAGTAGTAGCAGAATGTATCCTTGGAAGCTTATTAGGACTTGGATACTGAAACCAACGCGCATACTCTATGTGCACCCGCTTTTCTACTGGCTCCTGCCACCTCCGCTCTGCCATCCTGCTATTGGGTTCCATCACATCACGTTAACGGTGGGGGGGGGGAGCTAGAGAGATTGAGCAGCGGTTACCGTAGTTACCGAGGTGAGCAGCTCTACAGCTTCTACACTGGCTGGTGGAAGGTTACAGCGTTCTGGCACACTTGTTTCACACTGTGCAAAATAATCTGCTCTCACCGGGAGGACAAGCTGGTGGTCCTGAAGTACGGTGAAACGTGTGTTTGAAATATGAGTGTGTGTGTGTGTGTGTGTGTGTGTGTGTGTGTGTGTGTGTGTGTGTGTGTGTGTGTGTGTGTGTGTGTGTGTGTGTGTGTGTGTGTGTGTGTGTGTGTGTGTGTGCGTGCGTGCCTCTTTTCTCCTCCACCAACCTTTTATTATTATTCAGGGATACATGTTCAGCAGGCTGGAGCAGGGAACGGCTAGCCAGGCTTACACTACGCGGTGGAACGGTTTCTGAATGTGTTGCCGGGCTGAGACGTAGCCTGCGATGTAACGGTCGCCATTCCTTCAGCCACAGAGCATGTACTGAGAAGATATTAGAACGAGCAGACATGGGGTGTGGCGTGGGAGGTACGAGAGGTATAAGAACCAAGAACCTCTCACCTGAGCTCCCGTCACATGACGTTTAGCTCAAACTAAATCAAATTCATGTCTTGTGATCTCTGAGAGTGTTCTGTGTTCCCCTCAAATAGAGCTGCTGAGCCATTTAGATTAAGGAATGAGGATGATTGTTTGGGACAAACGCAGGCATTACCCATCTGGTTCCCCCTCCCTAATTAGATCTACTGATATCAGTGTGTTGTTAGGGAGGTGCTTGGGTGGTGCACGGTGGCTATGGGTGGAAGTGGAGCGACGATGAGATGCAAAGAGTCGCTGGAGCGAATCAGCACCTGGAGAAAGATTATTGTGGAGGAGGAGGATGACGATGAGGAAGAGGAAGGGTGGATGAGTAAGGAGGAACAATGACGAAAGGCTGAAGAAGAGTAGTGAGGTGATGCATGTACTGATATCTAGAAGCTATATTCCAACATAATATTTTCTATGATGAGTATTCGCCCAGCACCCTTGTGGTGCTGTCTTTCCTCGTTGCTAGCGGGTACGGCCTGGGTGTCCTCCCACATACACTACAGACAAAGATGTCTTAGTCTAATATTAGACTGTAAATTGGCCATAGGTGTTTTTAGGGGAGGGGGGAGTATGTGATCTAGTGATGGTTGGCGCACTACTCAGAGCGTCTGGGACCGACTCCAGTGCTTTCTGGAACCTGACTTGGAGATGGATGGATGGAGGAATGGATGGATGAATGGATGGGTGGATGGAGGATGGATGGATGGATGGATGGATGGATGGATGGATGGATGGATGGATGGATGGATGGATGGATGGATGGATGGATGGATGGATGGATGGATGGATGGATGGATGGATGGATGGATGGATGGATGGATAGATGCATGGATAGATGAATGGGATGGTGAGGGGATGAATGGATGGATGCGTCATAATATCAGCTCAAAATCAGATTCATTTGAGAGAGAGTATTAGCAATGCAGATTGCTACATGAACATAACTGCCAATAACACATGTGGTCTCTCCTTGATGCGTCCAATTAAAGGCAGAAAACTGCATATCAATGCACGTACATAGGCACTCTTGGTTGCAAGTAATTTAATCATTGTCATACAATACATTCTTATATAATCATCTGCCTGCATGCATCGGAATGTTTCAGCTTTATGTGTTGAATAGCTGAGCGAATGGGAGAAGCAACTATGTGCTGAGATCAGCACTTTAGCCGAAACTCTACATTTATTCCCTCTGGGCTTAGGTTTTCCCTTCCTAAACTGTGCCCATAATACATTTGCATCAATTTATCTGAAATTGACCTTTAGACAGTTCAGTGGTTTCCACAGCCATCTACTATGGTTCTGCTCCTGTCCTGTGAGCAGAGCAGGAAGGCATTCTATGTTCTACAGCATTACATGGTGGACAGCGACACAACCGGCCGGCAGAAGAATCACAATCAATTTCACCTTCCCTCTGTTGTCTATAAATGGCAACATATGCATAGCCCAAACCACACACACACACACACACACACACACACACACACACACACACACACACTCCCGCATGCACAAACGCACACACACACACACACACACACACACACACACACACACACACACACACACACACACACACACACACACACACACACACACACACACACACACACACACACACACACACACACACACACACACACACACATATGCTTGCATGCATGCACACAAGCACTAACACATACCCAAACCACACACAGTAAAACTACCTGGCAACTAAAATCTCTATATTATATATAGCTGCAAACCTCCCTCTATGTGATGCTTTAATATTTCATTGGTTGGGCTGAACCTTTGCTTCGTCCTAGGGAGGTTTGATAAAGGAAGGCATTTCATCTTTTTAGAGATAGGATAGGACTGAGTATCTGTTTCTGTCTGCAATCAGCAAGTCATTATGTTATCATCTAGAAAATAAACTTCAGAGCACAGATTGACTTTGGCAATAGCTTGGAGCAACAGATACAGCCAGCTGTTGTAGTTTTTGTTGTTGTTGTTGATCGTTGTTGTTTTAAAGGAATAGAAGCACAACTTTGATTTCCTTACAGACCTTTATATAGACCTTTATTACAAGTTTAGTCCCAAGACGCGTCGGACAACCAGATGGATAGTATGCTGGGATTGCATGGGGCGATGTGTCTTAAAACTGATATCGCTTTGAAAGAGACAAAGCCATCCAACGGGACCCCCAATCCTCTCCTGGCGAGCTCCGGCCACACAAGTGACAACACATACAAAGAGATCCTCTGTGAGCAGTTCATCTTGTTCTCAGTCACAGCGAGCAAACAGCCCGTTTTTCTACTCCGTACGGTTGCCTTCTGCTGTTTTTCACCGCAAAGAGTTAACGGAGAAGCAGGGTTCGGCAGCATGCTCAAGCCAAGCACCTCCTCTCATGTCAGCTTTTACATAAATAAGAGCCTTTTTTATCTCTTCCTCTCTCTCTCTCTCTCTCTCTCTCTCTCTCTCTCTCTCTCTCTCTCTCTCTCTCTCTCTCTCTCTCTCTCTCTCTCTCCATCACTCCCTCTGCTTCTCTTTCTCTCCCTCATGCACGCCCACACAGAGCCTGTCAGAAGCGCACGAGGATGGGAGGAGGATGGAGGGAGGTGGGTGAAGCATGACACGTGGAAAAGGAGAAGCGTTGCTCTTAACACTGCATTCACTCGTCTTTCCTTCATCTCTCCGCTCTCTACCCCCATCTTTTCTTCCTGGGGTTCTATACATAGGGGGGTCCACTGGCATGTCTTTGTCTCCTGCTGGACGCTACAGAGAGTGACCGTTCCTCTCGGTCTGTCTTTATTTGTGTCTGGGTGAAGGGATAGAGGTGGATTGTGGTGAGGTGCTAGTGTTTGACTCCCAGCTGAAAGGTACTGGGTACGATAGCTAAAAACACCTCTGCGCTAATGAACCACCTGTATCTGATTTCACTCTGTAAGTCGCTTTGGATCATAGCATCTAAAGCTAAATTGCTAGATAGTAAAAACAAATGAGAAAATCCAATCTGAAGACTAAATGCATATACATGTTGATATCATCCATCAATTACCGAGACTTAGAAGTCTTCAAATCAAGTAGAAGAAGAATAATACAGTCATAAAACAGTTAATTTGTCAATACAGTAGATTAGACAAAGCAGTATGAGGCGGTGAACGCAAATAAAAAGAAATGCCTATTGAACGGCTATGACACCCGACTGCAAACCAAAAGTAACATCTCTGTCTCTGTCTCTAGCTCCCTCTCCCTCTCTCTCCCTCTCTCTCTCTCTCTCTCTCTCTCTCTCTCCCTCTCCTCTCTCTCTCTCTCTCTCTCTCTCTCTCTCTCTCTCTCTCTCTCTCTCTCTCTCTCTCTCTCTCCCTCTCTCTCTCTCTCTCTCTCTCTCTCTCTCTCTCTCTCTCTCTCTCTCTCTCTCTCTCTCTCTCTCTCCCTCCAGGAAACAGAAGTTCACAGCTCAAAGTAGCACTTAGCTCTTCTTGTGTTGCTGGGGAAGAAAAACAGGAATGCCTGTTATGACTAATCACTCAGGCTGGCGATGGCGTGTTATATTACGTCAAAAATCATAGACACACTAACAAATGTGCACACACACACACACACACACACACACACACACACACACACACACACACACACACACACACACACACACACACACACACACACACACACACACACACACACACACACACACACACACACACACACACACACACACACACACAAGGCTTACCAAAGAGACCCTATTGCTCTCTTCTTCCAGTTAGAGGCTAGGTTAGGTCTTGCTCACACCTACGTTCAACCGTTCCTTTATAAAGGAATGCGCAGAGTCCATCTATAGACCAACTCTGGCATTAGTCACCCGCATCCGGTCATTGGAGAAGTCAACCGCTGCCAAATGGGTCCGTTCACTTCTGTTTTGATTTCTTGCTTGTTTAACTCTGTTAAAACCACAGTCGCAATATACCAGTAGAGTGGGGGGCGACATACAAACCACGTGACGCGTGCCCGCTGCCACTGGAAATGTATTCAGGCATTGCTATGACATCAATCTGTGACTTTGATTCTGCACACAGACAGGTCGACCTGTGCCTGCTTTGGAATGTGCTAATGGCTCTGTTGGTCACACACCGCCATTATGCCACAAACCACATTTAACTAGAAAACCATGCAGTGAGATGGATTCCTCTCCACTTTCACTCCACTTATACACATTTTATTCGCAGCTAAATATTAATGTGTGCTGGATCCAATAAATCTTCCACTTACTTACAAAATTAATTGTGCTTCTATTACATGTTTCTGTTAATGGCATAAATACTTTCCCTTGCTAATCATTCATGTATTAGTAATGAGTGCAGCTGTTATGCTCTCAATCCAAAGAGGCTCTCTCTAGCTCTCCTTCTCTATCACTCTCTCTCACTATCTCTCCCTATTTTCCTCTCCCGATAACTTCCTCCTCTCTCTCATTCTCTCGCTCTCTCTCTCTCTCTCTCTCTCTCTCTCTCTCTCTCTCTCTCTCTCTCTCTCTCCCTTTCTCTTTCCTTCACTCTCTCTCTCCCTCTCTCTCTCTCTCTCTCTCTCTCTCTCTCTCTCTCTCTCTCTCTCTCTCTCTCTCCATCTCTCTCTCTCTCTCCCTTCACTCTCTCTCCATCTCTCTCTTTCCCCTTGGATGTAGAATGAGGACTTGTCTCTCTCTCTGTTTCTTCGTCCTTCTGCACTAAATGGAAACATTTCTGTTCTGTCTGTTGCCTCTATTGTCTGTGTCCTTGTAGAACCAATATAAATGTACATGTGTTGTGTGTGTGTGAGAGTGTGTGTGTGTGTGTGTGTGTGTGTGTGTGTGTGTGTGTGTGTGTGTGTGTGTGTGTGTGTGTGGGTGTGTGTGTGTGTGCGTGCGTGCCTGTGTGTGTGTGTGCGTGTTTGCGTGCGTGCATGCGTGTGTGTGTGTGTGTATAGTGTGTGTGTGTGTGTGTGTGTGTGTGTGTATGTGTGTGTGTGTGTGTGTGTGTGTGTGTGTGCAGGCATTTCAATTGTTCATCAATGATCTCTTTGATTGTGTGTTGAACATTTGTCAACTAAATTAGAAATGTCAATTGAATAGCCACACAATAAAACGTACATCAAATTGTTACAATCTTTAAAATAGCCAAATTACAGCGTTCCCACTATCAATGAATTGTTTCATCCAAATACCGCTAAATGCACAAACCAATGTTTCCTAATAGCGAGTATCATAGATGTCATTTATTTGTCGCTTTTTCCTGTTGCACTAACGTGTGACGTTTATGTGTGTCGTGTTTTATATAGCTCTGCTTAAAACTCTGTAATTTATCTGTGCTTTGGTCTTGATGCACCTGGTATGTACCACTGGGAAAACTAAAGCTGCAGTATCCCGATTTAGCCCGGAATACTAAAGAGGCTACACTTCTCTGCTCTCACCTCCTCTGCCATGCTAATCTCCTCCCCTATCATTTGTTTCCTTTTAATGGCCCGCTTATTATCAGCGTATAATCGCTCTCCTATTCTCTCGTGCTTGTTTAAAACGGTACCACTTCCTGTTACCTCCACCACCCTCCCACCACCCCCCCCATCTCCCCCCACCACCCTATAGACCTGCCGTAGTAGTGTGCTGCTGAGAGGGTCCAGGGGAGGAGCATGTTCTGACAGAGATGCCACTGGAGATGGAGAAGACACCCGTCACCAAGCTCATGTATGACTTCCAGAGGAACTCCACCTCGGACGACGACTCTGGCTGTGCTCTGGAGGAATACGCCTGGGCCCCACCTGGCCTCAGCCCAGAACAGGTGAGGCAGACAGAGGTACACCGAATCAGATATAAACCCACACCCTTCTCCTCCTTACAGCTTCCCTTCTCGTCCCTGATGCTGCAACGCCATCCTTTACACGTGATGTTATCATTATCAAGAAAATAAGTTGATGATTTAGAATTATTATTTCCCCGAATGGTTGGTGCATTCTTTTTTAGCACATTGGATCCTCATGTATTCATCTATACTTTTTTGTTTTTTTTCATATCAGATTCATCACACATTATTTAAGGATGTGAATAAAGCTCTGAAGGGCTCAAAATGTCAGTGGCTTCCCAGGGAAAAAGAAGGCTTGAACTGAATCCTGTGTAATTTTAAAGTAAGTCTAGCAGTGTGTGGCAGCGGACCTCCCAGCGCTGCCCTAATAGAGGAGAAGCATGCCTGATAATAGTCATTTCTCCAGTCAGCTGTCTTGACAGGATGCAGGGAGGATCTCCCGGCCTCTTTCATGCCACAGGAGATACAACACAGTCAGAGCGGCCCCTTGTTTGACGTCCAATGTATATATAAAGAAGATGCTAAAAATAAAGATGGATGATTTTTAAAGAAACAAAAGGCATCTTTTGTTCCATTATCATTCATTCATTATTATTTTGAATGAATGAACAAAGCATATACATATATGCATATGCATATATATATATATATATATATATATATATATATATATATATATATATACCCTTTGTTTAGCATATACTGTATATACATATATGTCTCTGTATATATATAGTCTGCTATAGAAATGTCGAAATAAATAAATAACAGAAAATAGCCATGCAATCATTTGACTCTAAACAAGGTTTTCATATCGTTATATATATATATTTTTAGCATCATATTTGTTCTCATCTTCCTCCTCCTTCTCATCGTCGTTATCATCATTACCATAAATATAAGTAGACTAGTAGCAATACTGTTGTTATGCTGCAATATAATGTTTAGATTTTGTCCTTCATTTACCAGGTTTCATATGTTGTAATTTTTCCTGTCTCGCACATAATTGACAAGCAACGGTTGCCACAGCATTCTGAATGTCATCTGTAGAAAAATAAAGTTCCTTTCCAGATTCTGGTTTCAAGGGCTGTGCTGATAGATAAAAGCAGACTGAAAAACACAAACCTTGATGTGCATAAAGGCTGACCTTGGCTGGCCAAACCTAAGAACACTAATGTCAAAATATTGGCATTGCAAATATTTAAATCAGCTAGTTAAATTAATCCTTGGCTCGATAGATCTCTGGACAGATTTGCTAGTCTGTTACCATGGTTACAATATGACCCGGGAGAAAAGCACTTTTACCATAACGTTAACTATTGATCAAACATAAGTGTGATTCTATTTTGGGTCATCAACTGCCTTGTGTTGTATACTTGTTCCAGGTGCATCAGTACTACAGCTGCTTACCGGAGGACAAGGTCCCCTATGTTAATAGTCCAGGAGAGAAATATCGCATCAAACAACTTCTTCAGCAGTTGCCCCCACATGACAATGAGGTAAAAACAAATAGATGTTTTTTCAATGGCAGTCTTGGAGTTTGAATACACATGAGATGGATGACGATTTTTTACGTGTTTCTTCCCGGGTCAGGTGCGCTACTGCAACACTCTAGACGAGGAGGAGAAACGGGAGCTGAAGCTCTTCAGTAACCAGCGGAAGATGGACAACCTGGGGAGGGGTAGTGTGCGTCCTTTCCCCCTCAATATCACCGGGGCCGGCTGTGAGCAGGTAGCGGGCTTACATTCTCTACGCTCTCCAGACGCTATGTTTTAGTTTGTGCTTTTGAAATGCCCCAAACTATTAACCGCTGCTATTTCATTTGAGGCCCTTGAATATCTAGTTCATGTTATTATTATTAGTAATATTACAGTATTGCCATAATAATTCCTTATTTGTGCCATTTAAGGCATATAACATGAGGCACTGACTCAATGCAATCTTCTTGTATCTTGTACTTATTTATGGCTCTATATCATAGCTTCTCTAACACTGTATAATTGGAACGTCATGCAGGCCTCTCTGTCCACTGATCACGTCCTGCATTGCCCCTCTTTATCCTCCCCTCTATAGTGCGGTGGCCAAATCAACGGAGGGGAAATCGTAGTGTTTGCTGCCCGGACCGGCCATGGCCAGTGCTGGCATCCCCAGTGCTTTGTGTGCAACATGTGCGAGGAACTGCTGGTGGACCTCATCTACTTCTACCAGGACGGAAAAATCTTCTGTGGCCGGCACCACGCTGAGCGGCTGAAGCCCCGCTGCTGTGCCTGCGATGAGGTGCGTCCGCCCGCCCCCGCCCACAGCCTTCAAACGCTTCAGAGGCCATGAAACGGTTGATTTAGGTCAAAGAGCCTTTCAACTCGCTCTGAATTAATAATACCAAATACATACCTTTAAAGAGTAACGACGGCCGGTCTGAGCCGCCAGCAGAATCGTTGGTGAGACGCTGATTGTATCAACCACTGACAGGCTCACATTAGTACTAAAGGAAATGTCTCTTTATTAGTCAATGTTTGGCCCCGCCGTCTCTGGCTTAGTCCGTCTTTTACCACGGCCTCCTTCCATCCCGAAAGCCTTTTGGATGGATTTTAGCAGTCAGACGGATTTGCTATCTCTGGCTTTGAGCGAATCAGCGTTAATAAACATGATATTGTACTTGATGCAGATCATCTTTGCTGACGAATGCACCGAGGCGGAGGGCCGGCATTGGCACATGAAGCACTTCTGCTGCTTCGAGTGTGAGACGGTGCTGGGGGGCCAGCGCTACATCATGAAGGACGGCCGCCCGCACTGCTGCAACTGCTTCGAGTCCCTCTACGCCGAGTACTGCGACGCCTGCGGCGAGCACATAGGTGACCACACTTCTGCCTATGCCGTGTTTGCCAACCATTGTTGGCCCAGACAGAACACCCAAAGGGGGTAGAAACTCCATCCAACCACAATATGTTTACAAAAGTGTCAGATCTGTGGCCTCACCGCATATGATTTTAACCCCAATGATCTTATGTTCGTAGCATTCATTTGATTGATTGTGGCTGTTGCAGGCCTTTAATAACCCTGTCCAATCACGTCCAGCGACTTCCACAAGGCTAGGCCGACATATTACTGAAGCTAGCTACTAGTCACGTATTTTGGGGGAGTAGATTAGGAGGGAGGCCTCGAGGGGAGGGGTGGGACTTTCCTGGGTGGATACTTTCCAAATCTAGCCTACCATTGCTTGTTTTTCCATATTGTCTACCTTTACTTTAAATGCAATCAAACAATATCCATAGCTTATAAGTCAGCATTCTCCCACGGCCTCATCGCCATATCAGGCAACCCCGAGGTTGTCAACCACTGCCCGAGACATAATTAAGATCCTCTGAACTGCTGATACGGTACAAGGATGCAGAAATGCTCGTGAGAATGTCAGAAAACAAGGAAGGATACGGCGTGTGCTCACTGTGAAGGAAAGCTCCAGGGAGGACGTTAGGGAACACATTTAACAATGGGTAACATATGCACCCCCGGCCCTGTGCGCGACACAGCTGCAGAGAGGCGTAGTCTGCGCAGTGAGAGGTGGATGCTTATTATCCTCTCTGGCTCCAGCAACAGTGGAGGGTTCTGCTTGTTTCAGATGATGCCATGTTGCATCCAGATGGAAGGAAGGAAAGATGATTAGTTCCCCTAGCTCTGGATCGCGTCCAATGAAATGTGTTGTGTTATTTTACCAACCGCATAATCAGGCATTTGAGTGTAACCGAACAAATATTATTTTCCCTCGGGGACATAAACCCAGGTAGCGCCAGAGCTCATTTATTCATGATATATTTGTATTTATTTATGTCACAAGAATAACCACTCACACATATTTCCGATTAGTTTCATCTACAGACTAAATACACACCATCAAAGGTACGGTTCCAGTCTTGCTTCAGATCGATGAAACCATGTATATACAACATTATTCAGTATTTAATATTTCAGATTTAATCAACCCTTCACCATGTCAAATAAAACAAAATCGGGATCTCATTGACCATATCATCTCATAGTTTCCATTCATAGATCTGCAACTAAGTTGTGTTTTACGGCTTGACTTTCAGGGATTGACCAAGGCCAGATGACCTATGATGGACAGCACTGGCACGCGACAGAGGAGTGCTTCTGCTGCGCCCGCTGTAAGCGCTCCCTGCTGGGCCGCCCCTTCCTCCCCAAGCAGGGCCAGATCTTCTGCTCACGCTCCTGTAGTGCCGGACAGGTAACCAATCATGCACATTGAAAAAATTGCAATGATAGCACACCAGGAATTACTCTCGACCATTCACGTTTTTTCCACATTGTTGAACCAATGTCCCTAACACAGTGCTTTCTTGTGTGTGAACCAATCAGGAACCGAACGAATCGGACTCTTCGGACTCTGCCTTCCAGAGCGCCCGGTCCCGGGAGTCCCGCCACAGCACCAATGTTGGGAAAAAGGAACGTCGAAATGCGAGCCAGGAACGACGGAACGCTGAGGCCCGGCAGCCGGCCTCGGCGCCCATGCCCGACCGCATGTCTGCTGAGATAGACCCCCTCTCCGTCCAGATGGACCGCCTGAGCGTGTCCTCCGGCCCGACGCCCAGCAGGACCCCTTGCCGAACCCCGAGCCGCACACCCAGCCGCGCCCCCAGCCTCAACCAGGTGTGGATGAGCAGGGATGAGGCGTACCCTTCTGCTGCCTATGAGAGCGCCAAGCGGGAACCCTCTCCCACTCCCACACCCATACAGATGCTGGGCCAATGTAATCCCAGACAGGGTTACAACCCCAACTCAAACCCTCACCCGCCCACCCAGAGCCCCGTCAACCCAGGGAAGAGGCCTGATTCCTGGGGTAAGGAACAAGGCAACACCAAGAGAACCCCTATGGCCGCCCTGAGAGGCCAATCCTTCAACGAAAACTGGATCCATCACAGCCAGGACGAGTTCCGGCCCACCAAGCTCCGCACCCAGATGAGCTTCAACGAGGTGTCCAGCCAGGGCCAGGGCATCTCAGACAAGAGGAGCATCAGCCTGCATGGCTTCCAGAGGGCGAACCGGCCCCCACTGATTCGGAGGAACCCCATCAATGGCATGAGTTTCCAAGAAACCCTTACTCCTCTTGAACAGACTCCTCGTGGATCCATGGATTCCCTGATCACATCCAACGCCGCAGGTGAAGTATCATTTTATGTAAAGGACATAATAGACAGGAATCATGCATGTAATGACACACATCTTCGGATGCAATATTTGATGCAGAAGTGTTTTCTTCACAGGTAACTCTCTGGACGGGGTCAGTAAGCGGCAGGAGCATCTGTCCAGGTTCTCTATGCCTGATCTGAGTAAGGACTCGGGCGTGAATGTGTCTGAGAAGAGCCACATGGGCACTCTCAGCTCCTCCATGCAGTTCCACAGCACAGAGTCCCTCTCCTCCTCCCGTCTGTATGGGAACATGGACGCTGCACTGAGGGTGGGCTACCCCCTGCAGTACTGGGACCCCTCCCGGCCCCTGGCCTTCAACGCCAACGGTCACGCCGGTCTGATGGGCAGCAGCGGAAACATACGCATGTCATCCATGAGCGAGAGAACCCCTCGCCGGCACCCTAACGGGCAGGAACCCGTATCCCAGCAACAGCAACCGCAACCGAGGAGCCGCAAGCACCGCCGCGGTAACCACGGTAACAGCCAGCACCGCAGCGGACGGCACCACAAGCGCTCCCGCCGCTCCCGCTCTGACAACGCCCTGCACCTGGTGGCCGACCGGCCCGCCCACGTGGCGGAGCCGCCGCACCGCCGCGTGCAGGAGGACTACGACCGCTTCCCCAGCGGCCACGCCGCCAGGGAGCTGCTGCTGGGCCTGGCGCCGGGCGCCTACAGGCAGCAGCAGCAGTACCGGCCCTGCCCCCGCACCACCTCGGACCTCACCCTGCAGAACGCGGGCTGGCAGCCGCAGGGCCCGGGCCAGGGCGGGCCGCTCTGGGCCGAGGGCTACCGAGAGGGGGCGGACCCCTGGTGCTCGAGCTGCTCCTCCAGCTCCGAGTCGGAGGAGGACGACGCCTACTTCCAGGGGGAGGCCATCCCGCGGCCCGTGCAGCTGCGCTACATCAACAACGAGGAGCTCCGGCACCGCTACAGCCCCTCCGGGATGCCGGGCAACCACGCGCCCCTGCATGGACCCCTCCACGGGCAGATGCACACCCGCCAAAGGAGAAAGAGCAAGAACTGTGCCATCTCCTAGATGTGAGGGAGAGGATACGGGGACTGGAGAGCGGGAGAGAGAAGGATGTGTGGGAGGGAGCAGGGAGTGGGATGTGTAAGAGAGATAGTGGACAGGGACTGCGTGTACAGTAAAATGGAAAGAAACTGAGGGTGGAGCGGATGATGAAGAAAGGAAATGGCAGATTCCTGCTGTTTGTGATCTAACACAACTCTTGTTTGTGTACACCTACAAAGTATGACGTTATCGCGAGAAGAGGTGACTCAAATCAAGGGACAGCTGACTCAAATCAAGGGACAGCTAAATAAGGATCTGTTTGATCGGTAATCGTGCATATAGTCTGGTCTGGTCTCAAATAACTGGCTAATGTGCGTGCGTGTGTCTGTGTGTGTGTGTGTGTGTGTGAGAAAGTTTATACCCTTTGCACCAGAGAGTCCTTTCAACATGTCAAAAGGGGAGTTTTTTGTATCACTGTAGAACCTGGGCTGTGTTGGCCAGCCTCTGCTCACAGGCCAGTGCTCTGAACACATTGGCGTAAACCTACCGAGAGGAGAACACATCGAGAGATATCGTGTTGGAATAGTGAAAGCTGTGCGATATGAATGGAGAAAACTGTGGGGTAGGTACTGAGCTGCGACTTAGTTTGCCCCAGTGGAATCCAAAAGCTGCTGGAAAAGTGTTGGCTCACAGACCAAGTTATCATCTTATGTAAATAGTCTGTTACACCATGTGCTCTACATAGACTGCTCTCCATGCTTTACCAATGGCAGGTCGCTAGATAGGCCTCAACTCCTTGTTCTATCAGGCAAAGTAACGTCAGGTACGGTCCTGTCTTCTTTTCTTCAACATACTTCTTTTTTTAATACTTATTATTTTTAGTTGGATAAATAAAGGACAAATTAATAGTGACAATAAATTATCGATACCTGTTTAATGTATATAAAGTAAACAAAAATAGAAATAAAAATGTCTTTAAAGTATTGGATGTGGTAATGTAAATGTTATGTACATATTGTCTTACATATTTATATAAATATATTTTGTAACTTAAGAATCCTTATTTGTATAAGACAGGGTAGAGATAGGAGGATTTGCATGTACCTTTTAATGTTGTCGTCCTATATGGAAATAAAGTGTATTACAATGAATAACCAGAAGGGTGCCAGTTAATGTCCAAGCTTACTGGTATGTGGTTGTTGAAAACAGCGGTTGGTAAAGTGATCGAAAGACCCTTTTCAATGTCAGGTGTCTACCCTCTCTTCATCAACTTCCTGCTCAGCTCAACCCACATGAAAATAAAATGGATCATCACATGTTGCGCAATACCATGGTTTCTAGCATAAGCATTTACCTTCTGAAATTGAATAAACCATATATGGTGAATGTGATTCACTGATACTATAAAGATATACAAAATGCCATTTTTGGTGCATCTTCTTTATAAAACACAGAGACACAACTAAGATCTGGACATTTGAACTGGGCTTTACAAAAACAAACACACACACACACACACACACACACACACACACACACACACACACACACACACACACACACACACACACACACACACACACACACACACAGACTAACAATAAAAATAAAACCGAGGGGCATATGTGTTTATGTGTGTGTGTGTGTTTGCATCTCTTGGGAGGCTGCACTCAGGTCATACTGGGTTATAAACTGGTCCATGGCTGCAGCACAGCGCAGGCCTATCTCCTTGAGATTTTCCTGCACAGCGAAGCGGATGGGAGGCACTAACGAGGGGTCCTTGGAGACCAGCTGCTTCACCACCCGGCTGAACGTGCCACAGTCCCGTTGATAAACCTGGAAAAAACACATTGACACGCTCACACAAACACACCGTCTCGTTGGCCTTCTTTTGTTTTGCTCGGAGGCGGGCCTTTGAACTGCACAGCACTAAGGCTTGAGATAGCCCGGATAGATTAGCATCCATTTCATCTTTCCTCACAGCGTCGGTTCATCACACAGGGACGATGTGCGTGATCATTTGCCGGTTTCTTTTTTTAGGCTTGCGTGTGCACGCGTGCCCACTCGCGTGCACCGTGCACCTTGCACATGCCAGGCTGTGTGAGGCGACCTGTATCCAGTCTGCTTTCTGAAAGAGCCCACTTTCTGCTGTAACCATGGAGATAGGAAAATAAGAGACCTTCTCTTAATTTGAAGTGGATTGAGAGAAACACTCGCTCACACACTACGCACCGGGCCTCATGTGATGTGCCGTCACCTGGAAGCTTGCTTTTCAAGCACGTGTGTGAGGTCCACCACGCCACTATTTGGTCGTGGTTTTTCAACTACATCCGTGCTGTTGACAATTTTTATTTGGATGTTTATCAATGTGTCTTCTACTTAACCTACTTTTCATTTAACTTCAATTTTAACCCATTTAAAATATGGACTCTGGTGTGAATAAAAGCCGTTCTCGTACTGGTCTGAAGCATCAGTAGTAGACCTGTTAAATCAACCTGTTATGTCCACATCAACCCCTGAATAAACTGGTGTAACAGTCCTGGTCCATAACCTTTGTGTCAAACATGTTAGGTTTAAGTTTTATTTTCCGTTAAACATTTTGTTCAGTTTTTTCTTCATCCTTCTGTGTGCAGATAAATTCATTGAAAACAATTGTCTTCTGGCTAGTGTAGTAAAAGTAAAGCAATAAACAGATTAATTCAGACTGATCAAGAAAATAATAGGCATGTGGACTCTGGTGTAGCAGACAGCACCCCACTAGTAAGAAAACTACTATTCCAGGCCAATATGTATTATTTATCCCACAGAACTAGTGTGTGTGTGTGTGTGTGTGTGTGTGTGTGTGTGTGTGTGTGTGTGTGTGTGTGTGTGTGTGTGTGTGTGTGTGTGTGTGTGTGTGTGTGTGTGTGTGTGTGTGTGTGTGTGTTGTGTTGTACCTTCTCTATTTCTTTCCTCTTTTCTTCGATGGCTCTGCTCTTTGCCATGGCCGGGCTTACAAGTGATGGGTGCCCCACTGGTCTTATTTTTTCAGTCTGACTTTGGTCTTGTGTTAACTGCTAAATTAAAATGAAATATAAGCAAATAGACTGAAGCAACACAATGATAATGACAAAGAGTGCTAATGTTACAATAGAATGACATTAGCAGAAGATGGTAGAATGATCTCATCAAATGTAATAGTGAGCCTGTGGCAATACTGAGAAGATTCTATAGTGTGCTGTCTTAAGGGTAATTTATAGTCATTATAGTTATAACAATAACTTTATTTATATAGCACCTCTATAAAACTGCCTTTACACTGTGTTTGTATGGTAAAACAAGCGGATAAGTCAACAAACAAAGAGTGTCATTTTTCTTGAAGGATACTAAAAATGTCCAAAAACATTCAAACAACATCTTATCAGTAAACTAGACTAAGTATAAATAAATAATACAATAATAATTAAGTATAAAATATCATAAAAATGCATGTATGGCAGCAAAAAGGACAACACCACAGTATGTTGTGTTTTCAGAAGGGATTTCAATCACATTGCCTTATGGTTGCTGGCACTGTGTTCCAAAGCTTGGGAGCCGTAACGGCAAACGCCCGCTCATCTTTTGGTTTTTGCCTAAATTGTGGAACAGTTTGCTCCCCCTGAGGACCTAAAGGCTATGTCCTGGCTCACAGGGATCAAACCGGTCAAAACTGTAGCTTGGGGACATACCTCATGAGGTTTAAAAGTAATTAGTAGAATTCTTAAATTAATTCTGTACTTAATGGGGAGCCAAGGGAGGGCAGAAAAGAATGGGGTAATGTGCTGTCCTCTATTGCAGTTGCTGCATTCTGGACTAACTGAATGGGGGAAAGGGCCTTTTGGCTGAAGCCAGCAAGACACAAGTTGAAGAAGTCTGGTCGAGAAAAGACAAAGGCACGCCTCAGCTTCTTCAACATCAGTGTCCACGAAGAAGAGGTTAGCTTTGGAGATGGTTCTTATCTGTAGAAAACATGACTAGACTCCTTTTTAGAGATGTGGCTTGAACGTTAAGTCTGGGTCAAGTCAAAGCAAGGTTTCATACAGTCTGGATAATTATTGGCCGACAGATAGCCAAGGCTAGGGCCATTCAAATTAACCACTGGCTTTCAGATGGAGCTGGAGGAAATGTTGTAACTTTTAGCATTGAATGTCATTATTGCAGTCTGCTAGGGCAGCTAGGCAATTAGGTTCACAAGGTCTCAATGGGAGGTATAACTGCGTGTCAGCTGCTTAGCAGTAAAAAGCGACATTGTGTTTCTGAATGATGTGTCCAAGAGGCAGCATGTAGATAGAGAATAATGGTGGAGCCAAAATAGAACCTTGTGGCCCACCACACATAAAAAGGGTTGCGGAGGACGAGGCCTTCCAAAGCGATGCTCAGTATGCTCTATCTGACAGGTAGGCCTTTATTATGTCATGATAATGATGTTTATTTTTCATTTTGACCAAGCATTTTGCCCTTTCAGTAAACTAAAAAAAATAAACATTCCAAATCGTATACAGTACACAGACTGTTGAAAACCCATACGGTACCAGAATGCTTAAAGCCTGAAGGTTTTCTGAAACAGCATAACACTGTAATGTAAAAATGTGCATGGTTACACATAAATCCACTCCTGGCCTATGCTCATTTTCATGTGACTCCGAGGTCTGAGTGTAAACTGCTGATCCTGCATGATTCAATGCCTTTATTAAACTACAAAGGTGCATGGAACAGCCCTGAAACACCTGTGTCTTCCAATGTATTAGACAACTCACACCCTAATCAATTTCCTTTCTTAAACCTGCAATCAATGATCGCTTCAAGGCCTCTCCCTTTATCCTCCCACTATTCTACTCTGATGTCGAGTGAAAATAACGTTGATGAATAGCTGTATAGTCTACGAATGGGGGAGAGCTTAAAGAAGGTGAAACATGATTAATTACAAAAATCATCTAAATGGTAATTTTAAAGGTAATCTTGTTTTGTATTGTGTGTACGACACGGTACACACTGTGTCTCTCCAATCGGTTCCACTCTCATTACCACAAAGAGCAATTAAAGACCCAAGCGTCAGATGTTGTACTCACTGCTTTATCTTTCTTATTGCTGGGAAAGGTCCGAGAAGTTAAAGATCCTGAGGTGGCTGGGGAAAAAGAACTGTTTCATTATCCCAGCAACATGATTCGAATTGACAACAGCAAGGCGGAAGCTGAACAATCACAATTTTATTTGACCGGATCGATTTTGTCTCGTGTTGCTCGACTATCTATAACTGTGTCTTAAGGCCACCATTAGGATGTTACTGCACCTCATCTAACTGAATGTCATCGACCTCTGGCTTAAAGGGATGGTTATTTTTTGCATCCAGCAGGTACTCAAATCAATGTTTCTTTGAGCAGAATGCGTTAGGTGCATTTGGGAAATCTGCCTCGCAACATTGGACTGCAGTGTTCCGATGTGAAGCAAAGGCTTTGTTATGGCTCATTTATACCATTGGCTGCCTCCCCTCTCTCACTCTCTCACACAGGTATAGTCAGTCACACACACACACACACACACACACACACACACACACACACACACACACACACACACACACACACACACACACACAAACAAAAATGCACACACAAACCATGGATGAGTCACCATCATCGCACCATCTCTCAGGCACACCGAGAAACCTGTTCCTCACACACACACACACACACACACACACACACACACACACACACACACACACACACACACACACACACACACATACACCTCCACAGTGCTGCAGTATGCGCAGAAATACAGTGGAGTGTGAGGGAAGAAGAAAAAGCATGCCAACACTAGAATCTCCGCTCCTGCAATAAGGATGGGCAGCCGGTCTTTGACCAAGAATCAATAAACAATTAATACATGCAACGTTGTTCTGATAACAAAGCTAAAAGAAGGGTGGTTTCCTCTTGTCTGCATCACTTCTTTGTAGCAATAATTCATCTCTAATCATCAGCAAATACCTTCTTCTTCTGAAGGGAGTTCACATGATACAGCTACCATATGAATAATCTGGCGTTTGTTACACAATATAGAGTTAGGGCTGTTATAGGCATGATGAGTATTGTGTCATGTGCCACAACCAATACAGAAATGACTGAAACCATTGCCCAATCCACAAACGGTCAGGAATTATCCAAATGAGGTAACATTGACATGATATAATTTGAAAACATTTGGTACCCAATGATAGTCCACACTGCCACTCGGTGGTGGTAGGGTGTACATGCATGTGGTTTGCAATTCTTGTGGCTGTTTAAATATATAACCAATCTTACCAGGTTTTTCAAAAGCCGGTGAACTGACTCGATGTATGGGGTTCTTTGTCATGTCCTTTTCTTCCGCGATCTGTTTTAGTATCTTCATCTTTTCCACCTGCTTCCATTCTGCAAGGCTAATTTGCTTTTTTGTCCCGGTTCTCTGACGAGATTTTGAGCCGAAGGGGAGTGTCCCCCGGGCTCCTAAATTGGAAGGAGTCTTCCAAAGAGAATGCTCAGTCCTTAAAAAAAGACATAGAAAAAAGGGTCAGAGAAAATGAACAATAGGAACCACCCTACCTGGCACCTTCCTCCAGATCATCACCCGTCCCCCAGCATATAACAACAAGCCTAGCACTCCACAAGTCTAACATTAATAGGAGTTCCCCTAGCCTGCCTATCGTCCCCAAGTGGCTAAAACTTGCGTTCGGTGTAAAACGAGGGCTAGGTATCCTGTTCGCCTTTGAAAAAATGGAAGATCAGGAGCGCTGATTTGGAATGGGGTCCCATATGTCGTCATAAGGGGCCAAGCTACCTCCCCTTCCTCTGCCTTGTCCGCCCAGGGAATTTGACCCACCAATGAGACAATGAGCTACGACCGCCACATGTGTGTGTGTGTGATTACACACACTGTAACGCAAGTGTTGTTATTTGGATAACCGTTCTGCTGTTGGTGTCATGGCGCAATACACGTCGGATCTTTGACGTCTCTGGTATTTCCACAACGAGAATGTAGTTGGGGTTATCTCAGCCATGGTTGAGAAGGAATTGGGGGAAAGGAACTTTGGCTTTGACTCCCTGAAGTACATGAACTGCTACATGGAGGAGAAAGGGATTGTCTCCCGCCGGAGCCCCGCTGCCCGCTGCCGCGAGGCACCACCGCCCAGCAGCGGGCAGCGGGCGGTTCAGTCTACTGACTACTTCAGATTGATGTGGACGTGGAAAAACCAGAGACGTCGGAGAACCCCACGCAGTCGTTTGAGATTCATAATATCATCTGGAGGTGCACACAGCTTTTGGCCGTGATAGTATAGATTATATGATATCGATATCTTTTTATTATTTGATGTTATTTAGATATAGAGCTCCAGGACTGTAACGCAAGTGTTGTACACTTCTTTGTTATTTGGATAACCGTTCTGCTGTTGGTGTATTGGTGCATGGTTGAGAAGGAATTCGGGGAAAGGAACTTTGGCTTTGACTCCCTGAAGTACATGAACCACGACATGGAGGAGAAAGGGATTGTTGCCCTCGATTGTCTCCCGCTTGAGCCCCGCTTCCCGCTGCCCGCTGCCGAGGGACCACCGCCTCGGCGTTGCCCGCTGCAGGATGCCAGCTGCCGAGGCAGTGGTCCCTCGGCAGCGAGGCTCCGGCGGGAGACAATCGTGGTCAACAATCGCGGGCAACAATCCCTTTCTGCTCCATGTCGTGGTTCAGTCTACTTCAGATTGATGTGGACGTGGAAGAACCAGTGACGTCGGCGAACGCGACGCAGTAATTTGAGATTCATAATATAATATCATAATAATAATATCATCTGTAGGCACACACAGCTTTTGGCCATGATTAGGAAAGAGTGTTTAGATGCATTAAATGTGGCAATGTGGTGGCAGCATTGAGGGGGGTGAATCCGGGACGCTGGTTTCATTGTTAAGCCTTCAGGAGGTGTCGTGGGCCTAACTTAACGAAACATCTGTGAAAGAGGGTGCCCACATGATAACCCCAATGATATTCTGCTTACTGCTTACTGCTGTATTTACTGCTGTTAGTTGGGCTAGTTGTCTCGTGTTTTTCACCTTTGGTTGGTAACTCAGTAGCCAGTGTGCTTATAAGGTTAGTTTGGACAGGGGCTTCTGAATATGTGTTTTCCTTGGATTTTGGGACAAGGGATTATAACAACTGATCCTGTGTATTTATTAATGAAATATTATATGATATAGATATCTATGTTTAATATGATATTATTAAGATATAGAGCTCCAGGACTCCCGCCGGAGCACCTGGAGTGTTCTAGAATGTTTACAGAACACGGCCTAAGGCCGTGACTGTGCGCCTCGCCATTGCGATACATCCATTGTAAAAAGAGCGCATGGTACCATATGGCCGCAAGCTGCTCAGGGTAACACCACACCCTCCTCCTTGACCCGCCTCACTCCTCATTTGCTCAATGTGCGACTGGCTCGTAGTGGCTGTAATTGTGCACCACGGCTGGATTTCAGGAACGTCTTCAAATACTGTGTTAGGGGCCCAGGCAATAATATCTATATTAAAGCATCCATAAAGTAGCATGCAATGGGACCTTTAAACTTACCTTCGCCTGAATGGACTTTGAGCACTCGAATTGTACCCCCTTGCCATCCTTGCCATCCTTGCACTGTGTGTGGTGGTCGGACTGGACCTGGTCACGGGTCGCTTCAGATCCTTTAACAACAGGTGACAGAAGTGTCCAGAGTGAAGAAAGCGTATACTGAGATAGATTCCATTGGGAGCAAGGGTCAATTTAGCAAAGTATTAATATTATCCAAAGATGTCTCAGTATTTGCCTTGCCACAACACTGGGAGTAAAAAGATAACGAATAACCGACGTTGAATATATTAGTGTCGGTTATCCTCGATCCTGGCATGAGCAGATATCTTAAACCACAATTCACACACACACGCACACACGCACACACGCACACAGACACGAAAGTAGACACTTTCAAACAGGGACAATGGTTGAGGGTTACGAACTGATTGTTTTTGTCCCCTATAAAGCCACCAATGCCTAGTGATAAGGATTTCAACACTCAATGACAACATTTTAGCAGGTAATCAATAAAAAGCAAAGGCTACTTTCTTCTGCAGCGTCTCATGTCTTCTTCCGTGTTCCATTTCAGTTTCGATTCCTTGCTTCCTGACTGCGCAGGCGCGCAAACGACAGCAAAGTCGTGTGTGTGCGTGTGTGTGTGTGTGTGTGTGTGTGTGTGTGTGTGTGTGTGTGTGTGTGTGTGTGTGTGCGTGCGTGTGTGTGTGTGTGTTGATGATTATAAACCCGTATCCTTCCCAGGCGGACCGTAACTCCTGGGAAGGGGCCTTACATGAGCGTTATTGTTTGTGCGAAACTGGGCGGGACTTTCAGGTGTGTGTTGTGGTTTAGCGGCGAGAGGAGCGAGAGCTAGAGAGGTACGAGGGATATCACAGTTTCCGTTACAGATTGTGGATATTCCTTTGTTAATTTGCTCATAAAACGTCATATTTACTCTATTTGTTGTTGTTTGTTGTTTTGTTTTTGTTGTTGTCATGTTCTTATTCTTCTCGCTCCGGGAAATGTTAACGGGTGTACACAGGCTGTTTACACCCGTTACAGACCGAAGTTAGAGACCGGATATTGCGTTGTGGTAGACCGGGATAACGCTACAATTCATGATGCTCCCTGAGCCTGATAGAAATTGCATCGTTGGTCCAGCACAGTACATAGTCCTCAATTTATTTAACTGACAGAAAAGGGAAGATTAAGTTCACCAGAAGGTCAACATGCTTACAATCAAACAGGGAAGATGCACAGCAAACCTGTGCGCCTTAACCGTATTCCATAATATAAAAAGTAACAGAAACAGTTCAGTGTGTGTGTGTGTGTGTGTGTGTGTGTGTGTGTGTGTGTGTGTGTGTGTGTGTGTGTGTGTGTGTGTGCGTGTGTGTGTGTGTGTGCGCGCGTGCGTGCGTGCACGCGTGTTTGTGTGTGTGTGTGAATTTTAATTTCCATGTTTTCAAATGTACTGACTATGTTGACAATAGTTTATTTTATAATATGGATTCTAATTCAGAAGAGGCACCAGATACTTATATAATAAGCTAGATATACACCTGAACACCTGTAAAGGTTATACTACTATAACCTACTTCAGAACTTTCTCCACCCCTTTCTCTGTCTCCACCCTCCACCCATCCCCCTTTTTTTGCATGAAGGAAGAGAGAGGGAGGGAGACAGAGAGAAAGAGAATTTCCCTGTGAAGGAAGTATTATTGGAACCAGACACTGTTGAGATACCATGGAAAGGTGTAGTCCTATTTATTTCCCATATGGCCTCAGAGATAGCTAAAACAACAACCAAGCCTCCAATCTGAAGGTAACAACAGCTTGCAACAGACAGGCAATACTCAAGCTACTATTGTTTGTTTTTTAGAACCTGTTTGGGCAGTTTCTGTACAGTTTCTAACTCCCAACAAGAGTGCCGTGTTGGGAGTTAGAAGGCTATTGAATAATGTATATATTTGTATGCATGTATTTATCTGTTGTCGTTTCATGCAAACTCATTTTCAAGTTAATTTCCATTTTTTTGTTTTTTATATGTTTTATGATTATTATTATTTTAAGTAAAAGTTCCATACCGGGGGAGGGAACATATCTGCTACCTGAAGGCTTTTTCAGTTTTTCAGTCGCTCCCTCTAACAATGGTTTTACAATGAAAAAAAACTTTTGGTTAGAACTGGTATATTTCAATTGACTTTTATTTATCCAGGTTGAATATATTGAGATTAAAAATCTCCTTTTCAAGGGCGACCTGAGGCCAAGAGGGCAGCACAGCAGAGGGTAAAATACGCCACAACACGGCTAGGACCACGCGAATCACAGTTTGGGAAAAGTGCAGAGAAACATCCTCTCTCTTTCTAAACTTCAGTCCTATATAAAGTTGGAGGTCCTTTCAGAGAGACATGAGGTAAGACCTGACAATTCATTTGTCAAATGACTAGATTATTTCGCTTCCTTGTGTTTAACAACACTGTAATACTGCATTTATGTATTTCACAGAATTCGAACTTTCTCAAAAGCGCACATTAGACAGGAATTCCAGCTACGATGTCAATCACTCTCTGTCAACGACAACATGGGCTTTAAGCAGGAGTTTGAGGTACTGCTGTACAGTAAAACCACCAGGAAAAATGTGAAAAAAACTGAAAGTCTGGGTAATAATTGTATCCTTCGCCTCATTTCCATGAAGGAGCTAAATGATGTTGGCAAAGAACTGCCCACTAGGGCAGGGGAACTGGAGGTTAATAAGGAGAAGAACCGCTACCCCCACATCCTGCCATGTAAGTACCAAGTGTGTGTGTGTTGGGGGGCATTCAACCATCGCTTGATGAATTGCTATTGAAACGCTCGCCATCTCTGTCCTGTCTCTGGGTTAACAGATGACCACTGTCGGGTGAGGCTGTCCCTGCAGGACGCCCAGCCCAATGGCGACTATATCAACGCAAACTTTGTGCCTGTAAGAAATCCTCCAATGACGTTCAGTCGAATGGTGGCTTCTCGTTGCCACCGCTCGCCGTGCAGTATGACACCTTCCACTGCATCCAGGCGATCACATGGGACTAATATGAACTTGTTGTCTGGCTTCATGTGTTTCTTCATGGAGCTCCTGTGAGCCATTTTGTTTAGGGTTCCTGTTGAACCATTGTCAACTGTGTGCAGGGCGGCAGCTCGGAGAGAGACTTCATCTGCACCCAGGGCCCTTTACGCAGCACCATGACCGACTTCTGGAGGATGGTCTGGGAGCAGAACGTCAGTATAATTGTCATGGTGACCGCCCTGCGGCACAAGGACGTGGTGAGAAAACAACACTGCACTCCCTCTGGACTGAGTGGGATAGCTCTGTTTATTAAGAATCCGGGGCCTGAGCTTTTTTTCTACGCTTTCCCTGTTTCTCTTTCCCTGGGGTTTCTTCTTCCCATTGGAACCTCCTTTACGTCTCTAATTTCACTGAGGCTTCTTCCCTCCCTGCTCCTTATTGATAAATTCCCGTGATAAAGCTCTGACTGAAAATGTTTTCTTTACTTCTCTAGGTGCTATGTGATCAATACTGGTCTAAGGCCAGAGGAACCGTTTATCACGGGCCTTTCCAAGTCAACACGGTGTCCTGCAACCAGGGTCCACATGTTTCCATCACCACCATTAATCTGAAGCAGGTAACATAATATGGCACATTTATCATCTTCCATCTATCCGAGCAACCGTTGTTCATACCGACACGAAATATCGATCAAAACATTTGGGCATGATATAGTGGGTCAGTTTCCAAGCTGAAAGATTCCAATGTCCGTGAGCAAGATGCCTTTGGATAAAAAATTAATCCATTAATGATGGATGTTATCGGGACATTACCCCTGCCTGCACACTTACGACAAGTCATTACGGATGAAAGCATCTGTTAAACAGTACAAATATAAACAAGGTTGATTAATAAATGTTACATTTTGCTGCATGATGGATTATATTGCCAATAATGTGTCTGGACTTGTCATGTAGTGTAGCAAATGAACCATTAATATTTACAAAAAATGTTTTTCAGAGAGGATATCCAACAGAAAAAGTAGTTACACACTACTACTACCCTTCTTGGCCCGACCGGGGGGTTCCTAGAGACACCTCAGCCCTCTGTGGTCTAGCTGAGCATGTGCGGCAGCATATAGAAGCAACGCCGCGGCTGGGGCCTGCCGTAGTGCATTGCAGGTACAACCATCCAGACAGGGCTCCCAAAACCTTTTTGGCCCGTGACCCCCCCCCCCCCCCCATTTGTACGCAAAAAGTTTTTGTTGATTATTTTCTTTTTTACCCTATCAACATCTGCCTGATATATTTTTCCCGGTGAACTTCATCCCATTGCTCTACTATACACTAAAGGGATTAGTAGTAGTGTGGTCCTGGCTATGAATCATTAGGCACTCCGTTTGTATAATGTATAAACGTTTGACGATAACGTTTAAAACCAGGAGCCATCCAAAAGTGAATTCATATTTAACATATGGCAGCAGGCGAGCATCACAAAAGTCATTATCAGCCCATCTAAAATATAAAATGTATGAAAATGAATGACCAATACAGCATCAGACAATACCAAAGTGATGGGACTTAGAATAGGTGGACGACGTATCACATCATTCACCGAAGTCCGTCTGTTAACCAAAGAAGGCTTAATTTCTTTAAGTTCACAATTATTTTGACACATTTCAGCGCTGGCGTTGGCAGATCGGGGGCCTTTGTAACGCTGCTGTGGCTGATGCAGCTGTGTGAGCGAGGCGTGAGTCCGGACATCCGGGCGGCTGTGGAGGACCTGCGGATGCACCGGCTGTGGATGGTCCAGAACGTGGTTGGTATGCTTTGATCAACTGCTAGGATATAATTATCAGTAAGGTGTCAGTATGTGGCTATTAACAAAACAGGGGGGAAACAAACTGTTTAGAAAACAATTAAAAAACAGTCACATGTGGCATGTTGTGAGTCCTTTCTATTGACCGGTAAACTGCCAGATTAGTGAGAGGCTGTGAAAGTATGTGTGAACTGCAAAGCGAAGCTTTCCTTTATCCCCCGTTTATTTTGAAGGAGCAGTATGTACTGGTTCATCAATGTCTGCTCAACTGGCTGAGCAGAGGCACAGTGGCAAATCTTGACAGGTGAGAATAAAAAAAAAAGCTTCCCTCTGAAACCTCCGTACACATTCCAGCGATGCGTCGTCATCCAACCAAATGACAAGAGCAATTAAACACAATTTCATACGTCACAAAAGTATTTGAACCCAGTGTGTCACGCATCTCTCCCCATTACCCCAGCGGTCCACAGAGTAAAGGAGTGCCATTCAACAGCGGCCGGAGTCAGGTCCGCATCCGGGGCTCATCGGGTCAGGGAAACAGAGCGAGGAGGAGCCATCAGCATCAACCACCAAGAGCTCAGCCAGACCAAACACTGAGCAACGTTCAACAGCTGCTGGACCCCAGGAACCTACTGAGGAGAATACTGCCCGCTTCTCTTCAGCTTCCACAAACGTCGTCGGAACCCAAACCAACAAAACAGAACTTTGAAAATGTTCCCTTCAAGCCTTAGTCGAAAAACTCATTTCAGATTGGTACCTAAATAAAACCTTTCTAGTTTTTCTTTACTGAGCGAATGTCATTTGAGAGGAGGTTCCATATGGGCCAGATCGGAGTCCTAAGGGCGAGAGTCAGCTAATAACCATTGAGCTACAGCATTGTGCATGGAACCTGTTCATCCTGTCAAACTGGTTTCTGATGTGTGGATATACGACCAGAACTGTGGGAAAGCTGACTGCTATACTATTCTAAAACTTACATTTTTATAATCTTTCTACTTTGCCAGATATAAACGTGATTTTTTTTTTAAATCTTGCTCCCTTTGTTCACGTTTGTATCGTAATTATGTTTATCACTATCACATAACGGACAAAATAGAAACTCCCAGTATAGCGGCTGTACAAAAAGGTCATGTTTCAAAACACACAGGCACTACCATTCTCCTTAGATGACTTATTACAGTACACAAAGGTTGTTTGAATATCATACATTATAGAACAATGAGCGCTAAGTTATTTGAAGTCTTTTTTTTCACTTGCAGAGTTATCAACCGTTATGATACAATGGACCCCTTTGACAGAAAGGTCTTGGGTCTTGAGGCAGGAGATACAGAAACAGTCTGTCTGTTCCCTGCTGTGCTGGAGGTCCTCTCTGTGGCAGCGCTACGTAAGTGCAGGTTGTTGCAAGGAAGTCCATGGCTTGGGAGACAGCGATATATTGTTTCACTTCAAATGTACTTATTGTAAGTCGCTTTGGATAAAAGCGTCTGCTAAATGCCCGAAATGTAAATGGGAGACATTAGATGTCAAGTAGTGCTATGACCTCGGGGAAATTGATCCGAAGGAACAAGTCGGCAGAGTTCAACCCTTCTGGATGTAGGGGACAGTTTACGGTTTGCAGGCCGAGTCGGCTAACAGAGAATCAGGGCATCCTCGAGAGGGCGTACAACCTACACATGGCTACTTGGTTCAGCCCATACACGGCCGAGGCATTTGCTGTGACAGAACGATGAGCAAGGCAGGGGTGTGAACGAAGTGAACAATTAAAAAAGGATAGAACATGTAGAACGTGGATGAACAGATCAAAAGCAGCATGGAACAGGCAAACAAGTGAAATTATGTACGCAATATTACAGATAAAAAACTAAGAAAACAATAATTCCAGACCATTGGTAACCAACAGTTATTACGGATTTAAATTAATGAGTTCAGGTCCAATAAAAAACGCATTAAATGAAGATTAGCAATACTGCATCCTTTGGCAAAGAAAATTCAGGAGGAATCGGGAGTGCAGGGTTATGCCCAAAAGAAAGGCAGAACCTGCAAGCTGCGTTCTCCGTCTGCATGGTCCACAAGTGCATCAGGTTAAGCAGACAGGGTGATAACAAACGATGTCCATGTTCATGAGTCAGTGGTGTAGTGTGATGGCCACGTTTCCTTATTGCAAGTTGACGATCATTGTGATGGCTTCCTGGATCTCCCGGACGACCAGGATGCGGGCGAGCATGTGCTCCAGCTGCTCTCTGACGATGGGCTGGGTGGAGTACCAGATGGGGCTGTTGGGCGCCACTACAGGCTCAGGCGTCAGGTAGAAAGTGTCGTTGCGGCCCTTAGCGCTTTGTGGACTGAAGAGAGACAGCAAGAAAGGAAAGAAGAGATTTAGATCAGAGCGACATTCACAACGTACAATGGATGACTCCGGCCCCGGTTATGTTGTGTCCTTTTAGTCCACATAATCACCATTTGAAGAGGTAGAAGTCATATAGCTTGATGGGACAGCGTAGCGGGCTCTCTGGGTCCTCCAGCTGCTCAGAGTACATGTCATCTGTCACTGCAACACAGACATTGAGACGTGCCGTCAGCCGCCACAGCAGGTGATGTCAGGGCCCTGTCTAATTAAGGCTGCACACAGCCTCCACTGAGTGGAGGCTCACCTTTCTGCCCGATTAACCTCTCAGTGGCCTTCAGGTATCGGATGCTGGTGCTCTTGTCTTTGGGGTTGTTGGGACTCTTTCGGGTGTGCCTCAGCACCTTGGAGAAGGCCACCTTAAGATGCTGTTCCACTGTCGTCAGGTGGAAATACCTGGGCAGAGATGGTGACGAGGTAAAACAAAATGGTTTAGAAAGCATAGAGTAGTGTGTGTGGGTCTTAGGGCATTCACAACTGCTGCATTTGAGTAGTCTTCAACTACTCCCATAAAGTGTGACAAAGATACATTCTCAAAAAAAGGTCTAAAATAGAACTATCACCGTTCTATCATTTATTTGTATCAACCATCTCTTTAATTTACTTAATGTTTGTTTGATAGTTCTCTGATCTGTAATCTATGATTGGGTGACTGGGGGTAAAAGTGTTGCAAAAGTGTTGACAGCGTCACGATTCTGAAAAATGCAGAGACCATCAACCTGAAGCGCCTGGAGCAGCCACACAAAAAGACCAAAGCACTCTGGGAAAAAGACGCTCAGCACTGTGGTTTTTGTATAGGCGTCTCTTCCATTTGGAAACAATTCAAGAGGGGTCGAGGCATTCGGAAAAAAACACTATGTGGACATGGAGAGGTAGACGATAGGATGTAGAATCTGCATTGCCACCGTTTATTAATGCACTGTGCTAAGACAACCGACGATCGATTAGATGATAGATTGTTCTGTGAAACCCCAAGAGTGTGTGTATGTCTCTGTGTGTGTGTGTTTGTGTGTGAGACTTACTTAGTGTTAAAGAACATTAGCGTTGTGAGTAATGTCGAGGGAGAATGTGCTCCTAGTTGTTTACACTCCCACAGCATCTCCTCCGTCACATGACTTGGGATGACGTAGCCTGAAAGAGGCAGGCATGACAAGGGTCTTCAATCCTGGCCGACAGACATCGATCAAACTAATGAACTATTGAAATGAATACGTTGTCAAGTGATCAGTTCAATTTAAATTATCTTTGGTCGCAGTAGTTGCTAACAGCAGCTGCTAAATAACCCCACAGATTCAATCAGCATGTCTCTGCCTGTAATTAAAATAAAAGATGTACTACTTAAATGAATGATTTAAGGAGATGGTAGTGGGATGCAGTGTACGGTTTGTGGCTCATCTATGATCCTTTCATAGATCCTTCGGCTCCCTCACCTAATGGGTGCACCGTCGGTCTCCATGGCTCGAGTATCTGGTGCAGACTTTGAGCGAAGCGAGTGTAGTACGAGTCTGAGAAAACGTCATCCACACGACCATTATCAAACAAATACTGGGAAGACAGAACAAAACCAGGAAGAGTAATGAGCTGGAGGGTCTGTGCCGGTTCATCCAGAGGTTGTACCAGCAGCACAGACACCAGACAAATCTGGACATCGTATCTTGTCTGTTACTACACCCTTTGGTGTATGATCATCTCATCCTAAAATAGAATATAACATAACGACATGGAAAGAAATACTGAGAAGTTTGAAAAACAATGGGTGCAGCCACTCAAGTTAACTAAGCTACCTACGACATTGTATTGGACAGGCCATTTGCTATTAGTGTTTACTTGTTGTTGCAAACCGGTAATGTGTTTTGAATGGAGGGTCTCCTGTATACAAGACCAGTCCTTTAACCATCTATGCCACAATATTCAAAAAGGATTGGAGAGAAAAAAGGGATCAGTGTTTTAAATATAGCCAACAACTGTGTGTGTACGACTAAGGAACTCACTTTCTGTATGCAGAGGAAGACGTAGTAGAGGACGTCGGCTTCGTACGTCTCTCCCTCAAGCCCGCGGGTCTCCTGCGTCATCAGCGACAGAGCCATGCTGAGCTCGGCCACCGCGGAAGACACCAAGTCCTCCTGGAAGCGCAGCGCCTGGCGACCTACACATCGACAGGACCATCAGTCATTCCTCTTAGTTAGGAAATGGGCCACCTATAAGAACGATCCTTCGTCTATTTACAGGAACAATGTGCATGTGTGCTTATTACACAAATAGACAATGTGAAAGGAAGCCAACCTTTCCATCAATATTTAGCCAATAACCCTGGTATTCAAGTCTGTATGCATGGTAATTAATATCTATGCATGGACACTCACGCCCAATAGGTGCAAGCTTATTTGCCTCCGCTTTGTCCATCTCTGCGTTTTTTCTCTGAGCCCAGAGCCGCCACACCTCCCAGCCCTCTTCTGGCTTCAGAGAGGCGGGGAGCAGCAGCTCTTGGACCTGCACCTGATGCTGCCCTTGGCCGTCCACCTCTGTGACTGAGATTGTCTGACCCTGAAGAAAAACACACAGCACTTTTCTACCATATCCCAGCAAGAAGGTTGCATCTTAGCCAACAATCCAGGAGATCTGTAGTGAAATACTACAGCGAAGAAGACAGAAGTGACAATGTGTGGCTGCCAGACCCACATGAGTAGAAGACTGAGCGTTTCCTTGCCTGTAGTTGTTGTGTGTCCTGGCCCGGCAGTCCCTGTGTGTGCAACACTTGCTGCTGCGGGTCCCAGATAAGGGACTGTGTGGTGTTGGGGTAGCCCTGCACCGCTACTGGGATGTGGATGTTGCCATTCATCAACTGGGCAGGGAACAGCGTGTTGGCAGCCAGCGTATGCACCACCTCCTCCTGGCTCCCCATAATCCCAGATGTCGTTATGCTGGAGACCGCCTGCGCCGTTTGGCTCTGACTGGCCGACAGCTTGAGCTTGTCATTTTCAATTGTGATTTGTGTTGGCATTGTGGCCATCGTAGTAGTGTTTGCTCCCGTGACCTGCACGGTTCCATAGGCCTCCTGGGGAATGGCGATGTGCGTGACTTGATCCCGGCCCCCGGGGCCAGAAGGGGCCGAGTAGACAGGGATGGTCCACGTCTCCCCCGTCGGACTAGTGATGGTGCCGGTGGCGCTGTAGAGGTGGGAGCTGTCCACCGTTAGGAGGTCTGGCCGCAGGGACACATAGCTCTGCTGCTGGCCCTGGCCCTGTGGGATAGCCAAGACGGTGGCTAACTGCTGACCGGGCAGGGCATAGGACACTGTGATGGGCATGTCCACCTTGCGCTTTTTGGCTGGCTGCAGTACTCCGACTCCGTGGGCAGCAGTGGTTCCAAGCACTCTCCTCTCAGTATTATCCAGCTGGGAGGGAGATAGCGCCCCCACTGTCTGAATGTGGATCTGCTGCCCTCCCGCCACGGCTGCCACCAGCTGAGCTTGAAGCTGAAGCATGAGACAATCAAGGGAGGAAGGAAGAATTCACTGCATTTATATTGCATAAAGCATTTCAGCTACTTTACGTTAGACCCTCAAATAAGGTTTAAATAATCCCCTGATGTCCCACATGTTTTGTTATAGAAAGCTGTAAAATCACGAGTTAACATTGCAGAGCCATTAGTATGGGGTTGATGATACCTGCTGGTGCTGTTCCTCTGTAAGGTCTCCAGGCTGAATGAGCTGGGCAGTGGTCAGTCCCTGTAGCTGTTGATGGGAGCCTGAGGGCACCTGAAGAACCTGGCCAAGCATCTGCTGCTGTTGACCCTGAATCTGCACCTGAGAGGAGGAGCACTGGAGTGAGCTTTGAAAGTATATAAATGCCCTAAAAAGTAAAGGATGAGGAAGACACTTACTTGAACTATCTGATGCTCAGCATTCACCTGTACAGACTGCTGCTGTACTGCGGACTCCTGAATCTGCTGTTGCTGGGGCTGGACCTGCACTTGAACCTGCATTGTCACAAACTGTCAGAAAGCTCCCATGCAATTCAAAATATAAGTGCCTGCACACAAAGTAAAACAAATGGGATTTTTTTTTACCGGGCAAGCCAGTTCCAGCAAGGAACCTGCCACCTCTGTACTGTCGGTGTAAATGCAGTTTGTTTCTTGTTGGTAGACCATGGTGGCTGTCGTGGTCGTGGCATCGCCCCCTTGCTGGCTGAACTCCTGCAGTGCATCCGGTCCCTTGTTGGCCAAAGACTCCAGAAACTCTTTCATACGGTGTTGGGGAACACTGCGAGCTTTCTGCCTCACCAGCTCCTCATAGGAGCCGGAGCCATCGAGAGAGTTATTCATCACTGCTCAGCAAGTTTACCGACAAACCAACTGCAAAATAACATATACAAAGAGAATGTAGATTCAGTCTAACTATGTTTCAAATTATATCCAGTTATCTGATTCGAAGAGCAAAGCCAGTAATGAAAGATGCTAAAATACGGCCATTATTTTTACAATAACTAAGTGTAACGGCTGCGTGTTTACTTATTAAACTTCATCCATCTACAATGTAACACCGAGAGCATTAGGAAAGGGTTAAATTTAGTTATCCGTATATGAGCTTGAGCAAAAGCGCGGTTCCCTTCTGAATGGGACAACCGTATTCCAGGAGCAGAATGGGCTTCAGACCGTATTGACATGTCAACGCGGGTTAGTCAACACTACGAGAGGGATCGTCGTTAGATGCACGACATAATGATATGGTGAAAGGCAGACTTTGCTCGCTCGCTGTTTGACAGCTGCAGAACAAGCTAATGAAAGGTAGATGGCTAACTAAGTAGCCACGTGCTGTTGAATGCAAACAACATCAAGATAGTGAATGCAACACGAGAAGCATGTGCTCACTGCAACATACAATGCGTTTCAGTGTGCGGTTCAGAGGAGGGACTGAACTAAAGAGCTAATCAAGTCCCTGTAGCGTCGGTTGCTGGGGAGCTAACGTTAGCTACCTCTCTTCCTGAACCGGGCTGCCTGCTTCTCTCCTTGAAGAGTCTTTCTTCTTTTTCCAGAAAGCAAGGGTATAAATAATCACAAACGTATGCGTATTTGGTTGTTGATGCCTTTTTTTAATCGTTGAATTAGAAAATAGCCTATATTTTCTTGTCTTGAACGCTCATATTTCGCTCGGCGCCATCTTACTGTGTCTGACAGTATATTTAGACCAATGGGGATGCGTTTCAGAGCTGTGTTGTTGTCGCGATTTTACCCCATGTTTCTATCGCGACAACAAGCACTTACGGGTGTGTGTTTAAATGGGGCAATATACAGCAAACCCGTGGTAATGTTGTCAACGATTAACGAAGACTCCAGTCTGCCTTAAACAGAAGAAGTGGAAGAATGGATACTCAGTGGTTCACTGGCTTATGGGTCTTTAAGGTCGTCCAGAGGAGATGTGGCGTTTATGTGACTACAGACTGTTTGGTTAATTATCACGCACTTCACTGTTGGGCACTTCACTGAGTAGTCAACCCATTAGTGTGTATTAATTAACTGAAGAAATAATAATGCTGAGACTACTAAAATAATTAATGCATACGTCAGCTTCTTTTATTTGAGGTCTTTTTTTAAATTTACACTTGTGCCACCTCTCAAATGCTACAAAAACACAGGTTACTGTATTTGACAGCACCCTAGTTAGAAAACCATAACGCATTTAAGAGCACCAACATGATTAAACATCTTGAAACTTGAAGGATACCCTTACTGTGATAAAAAGGTAAATTCATTTAACAGAACAGAAAAATAAATGAATATCCTTGCAGCAGATGGAAAAATGCTTCTGGTCACTTGTGTGAGGCTAACTTCCAAATGCATAATGCTTTTCCAGTCCGGAAAGTAAAATTTAAAATTGTATTATGTTAACTTTTGAAAGCTAGCTAGCTATGTAGCTAGAATTAGGCTGGTCATATGACATAATTAAGTTTCAGTTGATGTTCCAAAATGAATGATGCAAACAAGCCTAGAAAGGAGAGGTTTTTGCGGGCCGACAGGAAGCGGGATGTGCAACAAGATCTCAGTCCATTAGATCTTCCCAGGATCTTCCTTCAGGGTGACCGTTCGGTTGAACACCAGCTGGAACCAACACACATCTTTACATTACTCACAATTCATGTACATGTTACGATCAGATGTCTTGGTGGTGAACACTGATTTTAAAAGTAAAAAAAATAGTAAAAATTAACAGCTAATATTAACAGTTGTATTAGCAGAAACCAGTACAGCAAAAATGTAACACTTGAATATGAAGTCCTTGAATATCAAACAGAGGAATTCCCACAATACCTTGTCAGCTGTGCTGTCAGGGTCCAGGGAGAAGTATCCCATCCTCTCAAACTGGAATCTGTCTAAAAGCTTTGCTCCTGCGACTGAGCGGTCAACCAAGGCACTGTCGATCACCTCCATAGAATGCTGAGTGAAAGCAAAATAATGTTAATAGAAAAGGTTACAGAATCCGATTTTACCATCTATGTCCCCTTGTCTGCATCACAATACCCTTACTTACAGGGTTGATGTCACTCAGGAATCCCCCAGGAACTTCAGACGGATCCTCTGGATTTTTGTGCAAGAACCTACAAGATAGTCGCCACCAGTTATTCAAACCTGCACACGTGTGTGTGCGCGTGTGTGTTGTTGTGTCATTTATAGGACTTACAGCCTTTCATAGAGGCGCACTTCACACTTGAGGGGCTGGCTGACCCAATGGATGAAAGCCTTGGGTTTCTCTTTAGCTTCAGTTGAAACACAGCAGCTCACCTCCAACTCTACCACTTTACCTTGAGCATCCTAGCAAGGGAGGTGCATAATTGGTAGGGTTAGAATAAAACAGTGGCACAGCAAAAAGGAAACAATAACAATTCTACAGTTGTTTCATTTTGGCTTTGTCAAAAGGTTTAACCATTTAGTCTTACCCATTTTTTTTATTGATAGTTAAATATATTTTTGTTTGTTGTTTAGCTTCATTATAATTAGTATTGCCCTAATCAACGCCTCCTAACCATCCCTTGAAAGTCTTTCTCTCTTTTGTTCCTGCTTTTTGCTTAACAGTTGGATGGTGGTCAAATGTGGGCATGTGAAGCCCATTGAGATTGCAATTGCAATAAAGGCTAACCAAAAGACTCACCTTGATGACCTTTTGCACAGTGATGACATAGCCAGCATGTCTCAGGCCTACTGGCTGGTCTGGAGTCAAACGCTTGTAGCCCTTTTCCATTACCTAAACGCAAGAGGTGCAAGTCATCCATCAAAATCCTAGTTACACAAATAAAATAGTAATTGTAGTGAGTTCGAAGTGTACACAACACGGTTTTTCTCTGACCTCTCTGAAGTCACTCTGTTCAATGAAGACAATGTTTGTAAATGGAACCACATGGCTGCCTTTAGCCTCATCGGCAGGGAAGTTTGGAACTTGGACATCGGACTGAAAAAAAGGGAGATTAATCATCCAACTATTCGTAACTATGGTTAACTGAACACTCCATGACATTTTACGTTCAGATTTTCTCCCAAAATAGCCAGGTAAAGCCAAAGAAAATCCATAGGAAGGTATTCCTCAGTCCATCCATACCTTTAAGTCTGCGGAGCGGTTGGTGATGGTGACTTTCAGGGGTTCCAGGACGGCCATGGCCCTCGGTGCCGTGTCGTTCAGGACATCTCTCACACAGGCCTCGAGCAGGTGGGGCTCCATGGTGACCTGGGCAACCGTTACTCCCACCTGCAATATAAACTGGTTAAGGAACGTGGCAATTCATTTGTGAGGACCCCATTCGTTTCCCCATGGTGCTTTCTATCTGCATACCCTGGCACAGAAGTTGTTGATGGCCACAGACGGAAAACCTCTCCTCCTCAGTGCGGTAAGTGTGAAGAGGCGAGGATCATCCCAGTCTCTAGAGTAAAAAGCATGGACGAACATGAAGAGTGGACCAATCACAATTCAACACCTTTCCCACGCATTCAATACCCACACTGAAATACATAGTGTAAAACAATGTGTAACCATAGGTATAGAAGGTGTAAACTAAGTTACGAGTAATAATTAAAATCTAGTTATGCAGATATAAGGTGTGTTTGGATATTTATATATGTATTTTATTAAGGGTTTATAAGGGTTGAAAGGCATCTTACCTGACCACTCCTGTCTCTACCAACTTGATGATTTTCCTCTTGGATACGACAGTGTAGGTGAGGTTCAACCGTCCGTATTCCCACTGCACTGGGCAGTAAACATCCAGAGCATTGCATAGCCAGAAATACGAGGACCGTCTAAAAATGAACAACAAACAATGGATAAGCCAAAAAAATGGAATCATGAATAAATGGATGGTCACTCGCCAACCTTACAAGTGTCACACTGCATACCTTGCCTGGAACTCCTTGGTACAAAGTGAATGTGTGATATTCTCAATAGAGTCACACAAGCAATGAGTGTAGTCGTAGGTTGGGTAGATACACCTGGAGGAGTGTGAAAGGAAAGTTATTGGCATAATTTGCAAATTAGGTTTTGTTGCACCGAAGATAAACAGAAAAGATGATCGTTAAACAAGAACAATATATGTACCATGCATCTCCTGTCCGATGATGTGGGGTGTATTTAATACGGTAGGCAACAGGATCCATCTTCCCGTCTTCCATGACCATCTTCATCCTCAGTGTCGCCTCGCCCTCGGCGAACAGCCCTTTCTTCATCCTCTGGAACAAAACCAGCGACTCCTCCATGGGGCGCTCTCTCCATGGGGATGGGGGGGCGTTGTGGCCCTTCAGCTCCTCCCCCCGCTGGTGGCACACATAGGCGTGACCTCTGAAGGAGCACAGAGGAAGGATGCTGACCTATTCTACCAGTATACCTGAAGAGCATCCCCCACTGGCACACCACCACCACCACGGTTGACCTACCTACGGACCAGGTCCACCGCGAGGTCATAAAGGTGCTGGAAGTTGTCCGATGCGTGGGTGATTTGGTATGGTTCGTAACCTACGAGACACGCAACATTAAGGGTCACCGTTTTAATTTTTTTAAAAGGCATGGCATATATAACAATTTGAAAAAGAGCTCAGCTCAACAAACACAGACTCACCGAGCCACCCCACCATGTCCTTGATGGCAGTGAAGTACTTCTCTTCCTCCTTTTCTGGGTTTGTGTCATCATACCTCAGGAAACAAATCCCGTCGTTGGCCTGCAAAAGGAGAGAAATTACATTATAGACACAAGACGACAAACATAGCATGCCAGCAAACCGGGTCTAGACAGGACGTGGTACCTTTGCATAACCAAAATTGAAGTTGATGGCTTTGGCGTGTCCAATGTGGAGGATACCGTTAGGCTCAGGAGGGAAGCGGGTACGAATCTTGAAATCAAACAAAATGAAAAATATGATACAAGTGATAAAAATCCATAAATCAATATATTTCACAAACAGATTGGATAGGACCTAGTACAAAATAATAACCAAAGTACTGTCACCTAGTATAATATGACATTTTCTAAACATTACAAAAAGTTGTGAGTTTCACCTGTCCACCGGTAATCTCCATGTGCTTTTTAAGCAGGTCCATGGTATTTGGCGTAACCACATAGCCCTCCGTCTTATAGTTCTCTCCTGCAGGAACAAGATTGGAGTGAGAGGTTAACATATGGACCAACCCTGACCCCAACGAAGGGGTCTGGGGAAAAATGGACAACAGAGTCAGAGATGTAATTTAAAAGTAATGGTAGTAGAAAAGGTTAACCAGTTTTATGGAACTTCAGCGCCTCTCCCCTCAGTTGCTCCATTAGAGATTTCCCTTCAGACTGGACCTCGCCTAACGACGAATGACAGATTAAACTCTCTCCTTCATATACAAGGAACACATTTATTTGTCCTTAAGGAAAACTTGACCTCACCATTGACGGCCACCTCTTCTTTCTTTGCCTTCACCTCACTCTCCGAGGTTTTCGCTTTCTGAGGCTGCATGAGAAAGACGAGAGGTTACCCACGGGTGACAGTGAAATAGGGTTTTCATCATCCCCCAGTTCATAATGCGTGGGCTAACCTTGGTCTTCTTTTCTAGGTCAGCCTCTGTTTTGGCGCCCAATAGGTGTAGAACCTACCAGAACAAGAAATGCATTTATTAAGGTTTACACAAGCACCGAATGTAGTCAAATACAGAATTAAAGTTCCCACATTGCTACTGGTGAACAATCCTTTCTGAAACACACCTGCACGTCCACCTCATTCTTGATGATCTTTCCATCTGCCCACTTAAGAGCAGCGCGTGATTCTCCTGAAGGGGGGTACAAAGATTGTTGATGCTGCCTTTTTTAAGTGGTTTACAAGTAATTTAAACATACATTTTATTTTTTATCTAGAATGAGTCTGAAAGCATACCCATGAGCAGCCCCATGTTGTAGCGATACCGCTCCTTTAGCAGTAGTTCCTTGTGTTTGTTGATCACCACTTCCACCTGAGAAGAATGCAGTGATACATCACAAAGCAAGGCTAATAAATACCTGGGTATCCCTGGAAGTCTGTTATGCAAGTGACTGGTATGCCTGGCTATTTACCGCTTCCTCGATCTGCTCGGGGGTGATCACCACACCCACGCCGCAGACATTCTCAAACTCTGCCTGGTTGATGGGGTCCTGAGGATGGTTCTTCACAAACTCAAGAGCAGCTAGGACACGACAAGAGCAGGTTAGTCGTCTGTGAGTTTATAACTACGCAAACATTAAAGTGTCATGTCTTTTTATAATTAGTATGTTTTGTAAAAATCTTCTAGTCTGACTAATCAAAATGTGAAAAACGGAAGTGGGAATACCCAATGTCATTTTTCGTTATGATGATAATGTCATTGTTATTACCAGCTAGTTGAAGTTCTGTGCATATTTTGTGCCGGGCAATGTGGTCTGCGAGAAATGTCAGGCGTTTGGTATCTTTGAGACGGGATACCATGCTGTACAGCATTGTTCCCATGGCTTTGTCCACTCCTGTGGCTCCATTGACAACCTGGGCCTATTGTAATTGAAAAAAAGTTGATTCAAGTGGAGAAATAATAGAAAAAGTAGTAAAACACATGTTTAGCTGCCAGTGTATAAGAGTATAGTCATTATACTCTTGTCATAGTATACATACGATGAAAAAAAGGAAAAGTAACTTTAGACAAATGGGAAAATATGTAGCTGTTATAGTTGCTCAGAAAGTGTCGACACAAAGGTCGTGGATCTACAGGAACAACGGCCAAAATGAAAGTGAGAATATGCTCTGTGATATCGATTTTGCTTTAAAAAGCACATCTGATTAAAATTATACTATCAGATTGCCTTAACCGCAACAACATTCAATGACATGCAATTTATATCAAAACGTAAAACCAAAAGAGCATAGGGCAACATTGCATCTGACCAGAAACGTGCGGTGGAGAGAACATTAAATCCATGTCTGACAGTTCGAAGTATGGATTACCTGGGCAATTGCATCCTTAAGAGCAGAAGTAAGTGCTTCGTTTTTCAATGTTTCTTTAGCTTTTTGTTCACTGAGCCCAATGGAAGTGAAAACTGTCACTGTATCCGCCATTTTTCAGCGCACACACCTACCACACACTACAGCCAGACCGACACGCCGCTAAAGTCCTTTACCGGCCAGTTGGGTCACTTCCTCCACCACTAGGGGAAAGACCATGATGCAATTAAATTGACCAATCATGGTGGTTTTTGGTAATGCATTTACCAATAGCCAAGGAACTGGGTTGCGCAGTTTTACTGAAGGATCCAATCAAAAGTTGTGTTGACATCAGTAGGGGAGGGACCAAATCATAACGTGTGTAATGTTGCGTCAGATCCAGAGATGTTACAAGAGCCATCAAAACATTGCGTCTTATACATCGAACAATTTTACAAGGAAAATGTCCACTGAATATAATTTCTAAAATCATTCGTACACTGAACATCGTTACAAGGAGTTACACTTCAGTCAAAAAGCCACAAACCCATTGCAAGGTTTTGGTTGGCCATCAGTATCAACGCATATGACACCGCGAAACGTTTGTGTCCATCATTTTTGATACCTTTAACCCGACTGTAAACAAAATGTATTGGCTAGATTGTCTGATGTACTTAAATGATTGACCACGAACTTCCAACCAACCTTTAAAAATTGTAATACCTATAATTACACAGTTATCTAGTCTGGAATGCGTATGAATCGTTGATATGAGCATCATCGCGACCATGGCCAAACACGCAAGGCTCTCTGTAGGGGGAGCAGCCTGGGCATCAATGGCTTGTACTAGGTCTCAACTCAGGTTGGATCTTACTTTGGGTTGTGGACAAACTTTCCGGTAGGTTTGTCATTCTTGGTTTGTTCGGTTAGGTTACAGCTATGCTATGCATAGCTGCATAGCACAGTGTTACACAGTAATCCAAAAGAACAACACACTTAATTGTCTTCTCAACTCACAGCTGGAGAGAGACGGGAGATGGACACTGGACGGGCGTGATGGGAGGAAGAGTCTGGACGCTAACACAAACAGATGATCGACTGTGGTATCACGTCTATAATAATAAAGATGCTCATAAAGAGGTCGATAACAGGAAAAGAAAAGCGGACGGTCCTGCACAGCAGCTTAACAAGTCAGAAAAAAGATGGAAAGTAAACATAAAGGAGGAAGAGATTGATGTACCGGTGACCGTCAAGAAAGAAGGAGAGGAAGAAATGCTTGTGGATTATTTCCAATTAGATGTAAACCTGGAAGAGTTATATAGAGAATGGGGACTGGCAGACCCCCACTTCAAACATATATCCAACATTTTCACAGGCAAGTAGTTCCTAGAGCTTATATATTTTCCCATAGGCTTAAATGATATGAGGTAGTGTGTGTAGTGATGTGATGAATTTATTTTCTTTCCCCTAGGTATTCGAATGCTGCGCCAGAACCCAACTGAGTGTTTGTTTTCCTTCATTTGTACCTCCAACAACCACATTTCCCGCATCCAGGGCATGGTGGATAACCTGTGCAGGTCCCTGGGCAAGCCACTGTGTGAGCTGGATGGGACCACCTATTATGACTTCCCGTCCCTCTCGGCCATTGCTGGTATATTTCTACTTTTTCTGGTATATTTATGTATGTATATGTGTGTATATGTGTAAAACACAATTTTTAAATCGGTATTCTTTCTTTTGACTGGCAGATGACAAAGTGGAGGCGCTGCTGAGGGATCTGGGTTTTGGATACAGGGCTCGGTTCTTGCAGCAGAGTGCCAAACAAATCCTGGAGCAGCACGGGCCTGACTGGCTCCAGGGTCTGAGGAGGACTCCGTATCTTCAGGCCCGGAACTCTCTGCGGTCTCTCCCTGGTGTGGGCCTCAAGGTTCGAGGAAAAGAGCTGGTCTTATTTAGAGTAGACTTTGGTGGAAGAATTCTTCTCCCCAACTGCTCCTAGGACCACAAGAGTTATAAATGATCCATAATTTCCATTTGTTTCCATTACTTTATTGGTCAATTTCTAATTTACCAATTTAATTGTTGTCTTAATTGTAATTAAACAATTTCTGGTCAATCATCAATTGCCTTGTATGTCTCTGTGATGTTCTTAATTTACTTAAAATGTCTCTGAATCTCTCCTTTGTGTCTCCCGTTGTTGAGGTGGCCGACTGTGCCTGTCTCATGTCCCTTGACAAGGCGGATGCTGTTCCCGTGGATACACACATTTGGCAGATCGCTAAACGGGACTACAAATGTGCCGCCGGCAGTACACAAAAGACCCTTACTGACAAAGTTAACAGAGACATTGGTCAGCATGAATTCTCCTTTTTCAACAGTTTCAAAAAGTTTCCAGCGAGCAAACAAATGCTATAAATATCCAATGCATTTATTTCATACAGGGGATTTTTTCAGGCAGCTATGGGGTCCTTATGCTGGCTGGGCACAATCGGTAGGTATTTATTATGGTGGTTTATTTAAATTGATCATATCTCTTTCATTGTAAATGATAAGGTGGATTGTTTTTTATTAGGTTTTATTCTGCGCTGACCTGAAAAAGTTTCAGAAGCTGAAAGAAATGCCATCAATAAAGCTGGAAGATGACAAGAAGGCTAGCCTGCCCCTTAAGAAGGCAAAGTTGAAGATAAAAAACGAGAAACTAGATCAAATTGAAAAACCAACGTCAGTGTGCCACAAGAAAGCAAAGCTGGCCCCACAGGATTGATTCATTTATTATAACAGAATTTGTTTTTGTTTGATTATTTTTGTATCCATTATTTTACTACCAAAAAAAATCTGTTGAATTGTCTTTGTTTCGAAAACCTTTAAACCTATAAAACTTATATTAATAAAAGAAGTATGTATAATTGAATTGGTTTTCCGCATCACTATAGCTTAAACTTTAGCGTAAATGTTTTTCATGTTTCCAATAATAGCCACTAGATGGCTACATAGATTTGGAGAATCGGGGTGTCCAAGGTTAATGCATTTAATTGCATCTTTGACATGCGCATGCTCACTCATTATGCCTCTCTGTCCCTCTGACTCTTAAAAAGAGATGAGTAAATTCATCACTTCTCATGGGTCCCAGTTGTGTCATTTCACAAAACAGTTTTTTATTTGGGTCTTATAAAAGCACAGGACACAACCTACATCCAAATATGTCAATATGGTAGATGTAAATGCAGACTTCAGTATGATCTAAAATTCAGTAGTTTAGTATGATCAAAAGTTTCAGTAGGCAGTGTCAGCTAGTCTTTCTTAGCCTTAGGCTAAAGTTACTGTGGCCATGGACCAATATGCTGTGTCTTTTGTAGTAAGTATGATCTTTACTCTCATTGGGAAGAGAGCAAGGATGTCTTTCTCACCCTTCACTGTTTTATAAAAGTGGGTCAAATCATTTGCCTACAATATAGGTTCCACATACCAATGGCAACGGCATTTGTGCCAGTGCCATTGGCATAAACACGTGCAAAATCTTTCCATAAATAGTTATTCATTTGTCCGAGTGTGCAGCCATGTGTGTTCATTTACATGTGAGTCAGCTTTCATGTCCATTTCCGAGCGGAAGATGAGATGCCGGCCCCAGCCTGAGGGCAGAGTCCTGGGAGAAAGCGCCACACAGGCAGACCAAAATAAAGCTGGTAAACAACAGTGTGTTTGTTGGAGGAAGAAAATGTTGCTGGATAACGCAGCATGGTCCAATTCAGAACAAAACACAAAGAACCCCAAAATATAAGAAAAAAATAACCTCATTGTGACCAATTATGTAAGCGATGAGTTTCTGCCTGGGATGGGTCCTCTGGGATGTTTCTGTTGAAAGGATGTCCCTCTCTATCTCTATCTGTGTCTGTTCTTTATTTTTTTTTCTCTCTCTCTCTCTCTCTCTCTCTCTCTCTCTCTCTCTCTCTCTCTCTCACACTCACTCTCACTCTCACTCTCACTCTCTCCCTTTAAAGCAGCGGCTTCATGTTATCTTTTGTAGTTGTATGTCTCCTTTAAATGCACCAGAGGGCACTCCTGACAGAATCACTGCACCTGAAAGAGGCCTACATCAACATGCAGATGTGCAAAAGTGTTGCTTTAGTCGTCCGTCGTTCTGGGTGGCCCAATCTGAGGGTCAGTTTGGTGGGAGGTTAGCAAAACGGAGGCATTCTCTGTTTCTCTCTCTCTCTCTCTCTCTCTCTCTCTCTCTCTCTCTCTCTCTCTCTCTCTCTCTCTCTCTCTCTCTCTCTCTCTCTCTCTCTCTCTCTCTCTTTTTCGCTACTCTCTTTCTCTTCCTCCTCTCTTGTATAAGACTGGTTTGTCTTATGCAAAGGGAATGTGTTCTTCCTCACCTTTAATGGACTCTCACAGGATCCCCCTCCTTTGCTCAGTCAACAGACCAAATATGGTCTGACTGTCTGGTTTAATTCCACACCCCTCATCCACCAATCCAAAGTATTGAATATTATCATTCCTCAACCAGAATAGATTGCAAAAACACAATTCTACCCGACACTGGACCTAAACTGAATACATAGACAGATTGTACAGATTACCTTAAACTAGTCACAGTGAAGACCAAAGAAGGGGGGCTGGTGGGGGACTCAGGCACTGAAGGAGACCTCCATAATTTGAACCAAAATTGGGGAGATTATTCTTTATGTCTAGACGAGGAAAGGGGTGTTGATATTGGTCGTCCCATATGGGTGGTGTGTGTGTATGTGTGTGTGCGTGTGAACATGTGGGTGGGGGCATTTCTCGGTGCTACAGCTTTACTCAGTCATCTAAGTACATTTGCATACAATGACCTCTCCTACTTACTGAAAGAGGCTTATTTCATACACGGTTGTAATGCCGCCCAGCGAACCGGGACCTTGCTCCACTAGCGGTGGTTATTGTTTCATATATCCCGCCTGGGCGGAGGTTTCCTTTGCCCCAGTGTTACATTTCAGCGAACTATGCAAGACATTCCTGCCCTACCATGAGCTGATTGGCATCCACCCCAGTGGATGCCAATGTATAGGTCATTTGCACATTTAACTTATGTTCATTTAGAATGATTTAATTTGTTTGTAAGACTGTTGTAAATCCACATTCAATTCAATTCCATAGTTTTGCCTTTGCCCTGTTTGCATTGTAAATCAATGTTCGCATCTTTCCGTCTCTCTCTCTGTTCTCTTATCCTCCCCTATCCATCTGATCACTGAGAGGCGCCCCCATATTACAGGAATCCGGTGTGAGGTAATGGATATGGGTTGTTTTCAAAATAGTTTGATGTTAGACAGAACCACCAATCCACCAGACTACAAACAAACCTGGATGAATAATACATTCATAGCACACTATACTATTAATAGTGTAGTTGTAATGCATACAAACCCATGTGACCAGGCAGGTGGGCTCACAAACACACATGCACCTGCCCCAGGCGGGCTGGTGCAGTCGGAGGTGCAGATGGAATGATAAATTATCGTGTTCACATAGTTTACACCTTGCAACGGTTTGCTGCTGCATAAATAGCTGCCATAGATGTGTTTTTATTTTGTATTTGTTATTATCGTTATTATTATCACTTACTTAACAGTATCTCATAGTGACAACTTTTTTTTTGGTACACTATGCTTATCATAATCTTTGTCAAATGTTTGTTATCAGACTTGCCACTGCTACTGTCTAATTCGTTGCGTGTGCCCTGCTGGCTCAGTAGCAATGTAATGGTATTAGGGGAAATCCTATGAGCTTGTTGGGTTATTTCAGGCACTTGATCTTAACGGTATAGTGTACAGTAGATCGGCTAGATGAACTGAAAAAGGAGAAAGCGGATGATAAAGACAAAAAAATGTCAGCCTTTATGCAGCAGTAGATTGGCCATGAGCATTTGATAAGAAATCCTCTGAAGATTTGGATTAACATATGGCAAATATTATTAAAATAATGAATTGAAGCATATTTTAATAATTTATTTTCCAATGCTAGGTGTACCTTCTAAAAGTGTCACTCTACATCCTTCAGAGCGTGTCCTTGTCATAAGAAGTCACCAGTGATGGGGTGGCACCATCAGTCCAAACCATCACTTTGGCTTCTTGGCTGCATTGTCTCTATCTCATAATCGTGTATTAGACATGCCAGGTAGCAGGCAATCGTGTTGATCTGCACGTGTGTGTGTGTGTGTGTGTGTGTGTGTGTGTGTGTGTGTGTGTGTGTGTGTGTGTGTGTGTGTGTGTGTGTGTGTGTGTGCGTGTGCGTTTGTTTGTTTGTCTTTGAGAGAGAGAGAGAGAGAGAGAGAGAGAGAGAGAGAGAGAGAGAGAGAGAGAGAGAGAGAGAGAGAGAGAGAGAGAGAGAGAGAGAGAGAGAGAAAGAGAAAGCAAGAAGGGGAGGAGAGAGAGGGAGAGCGTGAGAGTGGGAGGGAGAGAGAAAGACAGATAGAACGGGAGAGAGAGACACACACACACACAGGTTGGGCAAGAGGGAGTGGGAGGGATAGTGAGGTAGATGGCTGAGCAGTGTGGAGAGGCATGCGTCTCCAAATGTGATTCTGTTTTAAGAGAGTTGCCAAGTAACAGGAGGACCTGGTAGTCGATGTCGTCAGAACCCTGCGAGGTGCATTCCTGGTCCACGGTATTCTGCGATGCCTTCACATCTGAACAAATCCCATTTACCTTCACAGTCGATGAGATATGTCCTAATACCTCTTCCATGACGCAGACGACATCACCTGAGAAGATATAACTGGAGGTAGGTCGTTAATAGTTGATCATAATCAATAATAGAGATGGAACTGTGGGGAATACCAGCCCAACGTGCGATGAACAACGTCTCGTTTACCTGCACTGTTCGCTGTGGATTGCATAATATTTAGCTGATAGCTATCTAATTGTTCCGCAAAATTGAAATGCACTGTGTGGTAATGTTTTATCCGTTGGCAATTTTCTATTCAATAGTGACATATTTGCGGTTTGGGGCATTCATCTGCATGGAATAGCTTGCTACGGAACCGTGGTGAAGTTAGTTTGAAGTTGGATATTCGACAGATATTCGGCCATTCATTTCCTATGGGAAATTGCTTTTTGCTCAATAGCTTCCGAGTTATAGGAGCCAGTGGCCCCAGACCAATGTTGACCTGTCCTACTATGTGGTACTAACAACACACACCTCACTAAAAATTAATATTTTGCTCCTCCTATTTTATTTAAATATTTTAAGAATCCCATTCATTTCCTATGGGAAATTGCTTTTTGCTCAATAGCTTCCGAGTTATAGGACCCAGAGGCCCCAGACCAATGTTCACCTGTCCTACTATGTGGTACTAACAACAGACACCTCACTAAAAATTAATATTTTGCTCCTCCTATTTTATTTAAATATTTTAAGAATCCCATTCATTTCCTATGGGAAATTGCTTTTTGCTCAATAGCTTCCGATTAATAGGACCCAGAGGCCCCAGACCAATGTTGACCTGTCCTACTATGTGGTACTAACAACACACACCTCACTAAAAATTAATATTTTGCTCCTCCTATTTTATTTAAATATTTTAAGAATCCCATTCATTTCCTATGGGAAATTGCTTTTTGCTCAATAGCTTCCGAGTTATAGGACCCAGAGGCCCCAGACCAATGTTGACCTGTCCTACTATGTGGTACTAACAACACACACCTCACTAAAAATTAATATTTTGCTCCTCCTATTTTATTTAAATATTTTAAGAATCCCATTCATTTCCTATGGAAGACGGCTTTTTGCTCAATAGCTTCCGAGTTATGGGACCCAGAGGCCCCAGACCAATTTAGACCTGTTCTACTATGTGGTACTAACAACACACACCTCACTAAAAAATAATATTTTGCTCCTCCTATTTTATTTAAATATTTTAAGAATCCCATTCATTTCCTATGGGAAATTGCTTTTTGCTCAATAGCTTCCGAGTTATAGGACCCAGAGGCCCCAGACCAATGTTGACCTGTCCTACTATGTGGTACTAACAACACACACCTCACTAAAAATGTATATTTTGCTCCTCCTATTTTATTTAAATATTTTAAGAATCCCATTCATTTCCTATGGGAAATTGCTTTTTGCTCAATAGCTTCCGAGTTATGGGACCCAGAGGCCCCAGACCAATTTAGACCTGTTCTACTATGTGGTACTAACAACACACACCTCACTAAAAATTAATATTTTGCTCCTCCTATTTTATTTAAATATTTTAAGAATCCCATTCATTTCCTATGGAAGACGGCTTTTTGCTCAATAGCTTCCGAGTTATGGGACCCAGAGGCCCCAGACCAATTTAGACCTGTTCTACTATGTGGTACTAACAACACACACCTCACTAAAAAATAATATTTTGCTCCTCCTATTTTATTTAAATATTTTAAGAATCCCATTCATTTCCTATGGGAAATTGCTTTTTGCTCAATAGCTTCCGAGTTATAGGACCCAGAGGCCCCAGACCAATGTTGACCTGTTCTACTATGTGGTACTAACAACACACACCTCACTAAAAATTAATATTTTGCTCCTCCTATTTTATTTAAATATTTTAAGAATCCCATTCATTTCCTATGGAAGACGGCTTTTTGCTCAATAGCTTCCTAGTTATGGGACCCAGAGGCCCCAGACCAATTTAGACCTGTTCTACTATGTGGTACTAACAACACACACCTCACTAAAAATTAATATTTTGCTCCTCCTATTTTATTTAAATATTTTAAGAATCCCATTCATTTCCTATGGAAGACGGCTTTTTGCTCAATAGCTTCCTAGTTATGGGACCCAGAGGCCCCAGACCAATTTAGACCTGTTCTACTATGTGGTACTAACAACACACACCTCACTAAAAAATAATATTCTGCACCTCCTATTTTATTTAAATATTTTAAGAATCCCATTCATTTCCTATAGACGGCTTTTTGCTCAATAGCTTCCGAGTTATGGGAGCCAGTGGCCCCAGACCAATGTTGACCTGTCCTACTATGTGGTACTAACAACACACACCTCACTAAAAATTAATATTTTGCTCCTCCTATTTTATTTAAATATTTTAAGAATCCCATTCATTTCCTATGGAAGACGGCTTTTTGCTCAATAGCTTCCGAGTTATGTGACCCAGAGGCCCCAGACCAATTTAGACCTGTTCTACTATGTGGTACTAACAACACACACCTCACTAAAAAATAATATTTTGCTCCTCCTATTTTATTTAAATATTTTAAGAATCCCATTCATTTCCTATGGGAAATTGCTTTTTGCTCAATAGCTTCCGAGTTATAGGACCCAGAGGCCCCAGACCAATGTTGACCTGTTCTACTATGTGGTACTAACAACACACACCTCACTAAAAATTAATATTTTGCTCCTCCTATTTTATTTAAATATTTTAAGAATCCCATTCATTTCCTATGGAAGACGGCTTTTTGCTCAATAGCTTCCTAGTTATGGGACCCAGAGGCCCCAGACCAATTTAGACCTGTTCTACTATGTGGTACTAACAACACACACCTCACTAAAAATTTATATTTTGCTCCTCCTATTTTATTTAAATATTTTAAGAATCCCATTCATTTCCTATGGAAGACGGCTTTTTGCTCAATAGCTTCCTAGTTATGGGACCCAGAGGCCCCAGACCAATTTAGACCTGTTCTACTATGTGGTACTAACAACACACACCTCACTAAAAAATAATATTCTGCACCTCCTATTTTATTTAAATATTTTAAGAATCCCATTCATTTCCTATAGACGGCTTTTTGCTCAATAGCTTCCGAGTTATGGGAGCCAGTGGCCCCAGACCAATGTTGACCTGTCCTACTATGTGGTACTAACAACACACACCTCACTAAAAATTAATATTTTGCTCCTCCTATTTTATTTAAATATTTTAAGAATCCCATTCATTTCCTATGGAAGACGGCTTTTTGCTCAATAGCTTCCGAGTTATGTGACCCAGAGGCCCCAGACCAATTTAGACCTGTTCTACTATGTGGTACTAACAACACACACCTCACTAAAAATTAATATTTTGCTCCTCCTATTTTATTTAAATATTTTAAGAATCCCATTAATTTCCTATGGAAGACGGCTTTTTGCTCAATAGCTTCCGAGTTATAGGACCCAGAGGCCCCAGACCAATGTTGACCTGTCCTACTATGTGGTACTAACAACACACACCTCACTAAAAAATAATATTTTGCTCCTCCTATTTTATTTAAATATTTTAAGAATCCCATTCATTTCCTATGGGAAATTGCTTTTTGCTCAATAGCTTCCGAGTTATAGGACCCAGAGGCCCCAGACCAATGTTGACCTGTCCTACTATGTGGTACTAACAACACACACCTCACTAAAAATGTATATTTTGCTCCTCCTATTTTATTTAAATATTTTAAGAATCCCATTCATTTCCTATGGGAAATTGCTTTTTGCTCAATAGCTTCCGAGTTATGGGACCCAGAGGCCCCAGACCAATTTAGACCTGTTCTACTATGTGGTACTAACAACACACACCTCACTAAAAATTAATATTTTGCTCCTCCTATTTTATTTAAATATTTTAAGAATCCCATTCATTTCCTATGGAAGACGGCTTTTTGCTCAATAGCTTCCGAGTTATGGGACCCAGAGGCCCCAGACCAATTTAGACCTGTTCTACTATGTGGTACTAACAACACACACCTCACTAAAAAATAATATTTTGCTCCTCCTATTTTATTTAAATATTTTAAGAATCCCATTCATTTCCTATGGGAAATTGCTTTTTGCTCAATAGCTTCCGAGTTATAGGACCCAGAGGCCCCAGACCAATGTTGACCTGTTCTACTATGTGGTACTAACAACACACACCTCACTAAAAATTAATATTTTGCTCCTCCTATTTTATTTAAATATTTTAAGAATCCCATTCATTTCCTATGGAAGACGGCTTTTTGCTCAATAGCTTCCTAGTTATGGGACCCAGAGGCCCCAGACCAATTTAGACCTGTTCTACTATGTGGTACTAACAACACACACCTCACTAAAAATTTATATTTTGCTCCTCCTATTTTATTTAAATATTTTAAGAATCCCATTCATTTCCTATGGAAGACGGCTTTTTGCTCAATAGCTTCCTAGTTATGGGACCCAGAGGCCCCAGACCAATTTAGACCTGTTCTACTATGTGGTACTAACAACACACACCTCACTAAAAAATAATATTCTGCACCTCCTATTTTATTTAAATATTTTAAGAATCCCATTCATTTCCTATAGACGGCTTTTTGCTCAATAGCTTCCGAGTTATGGGAGCCAGTGGCCCCAGACCAATGTTGACCTGTCCTACTATGTGGTACTAACAACACACACCTCACTAAAAATTAATATTTTGCTCCTCCTATTTTATTTAAATATTTTAAGAATCCCATTCATTTCCTATGGAAGACGGCTTTTTGCTCAATAGCTTCCGAGTTATGTGACCCAGAGGCCCCAGACCAATTTAGACCTGTTCTACTATGTGGTACTAACAACACACACCTCACTAAAAAATAATATTTTGCTCCTCCTATTTTATTTAAATATTTTAAGAATCCCATTCATTTCCTATGGGAAATTGCTTTTTGCTCAATAGCTTCCGAGTTATAGGACCCAGAGGCCCCAGACCAATGTTGACCTGTTCTACTATGTGGTACTAACAACACACACCTCACTAAAAATTAATATTTTGCTCCTCCTATTTTATTTAAATATTTTAAGAATCCCATTCATTTCCTATGGAAGACGGCTTTTTGCTCAATAGCTTCCTAGTTATGGGACCCAGAGGCCCCAGACCAATTTAGACCTGTTCTACTATGTGGTACTAACAACACACACCTCACTAAAAATTTATATTTTGCTCCTCCTATTTTATTTAAATATTTTAAGAATCCCATTCATTTCCTATGGAAGACGGCTTTTTGCTCAATAGCTTCCTAGTTATGGGACCCAGAGGCCCCAGACCAATTTAGACCTGTTCTACTATGTGGTACTAACAACACACACCTCACTAAAAAATAATATTCTGCACCTCCTATTTTATTTAAATATTTTAAGAATCCCATTCATTTCCTATAGACGGCTTTTTGCTCAATAGCTTCCGAGTTATGGGAGCCAGTGGCCCCAGACCAATGTTGACCTGTCCTACTATGTGGTACTAACAACACACACCTCACTAAAAATTAATATTTTGCTCCTCCTATTTTATTTAAATATTTTAAGAATCCCATTCATTTCCTATGGAAGACGGCTTTTTGCTCAATAGCTTCCGAGTTATGTGACCCAGAGGCCCCAGACCAATTTAGACCTGTTCTACTATGTGGTACTAACAACACACACCTCACTAAAAATTAATATTTTGCTCCTCCTATTTTATTTAAATATTTTAAGAATCCCATTAATTTCCTATGGAAGACGGCTTTTTGCTCAATAGCTTCCGAGTTATGGGACCCAGAGGCCCCAGACCAATTTAGACCTGTTCTACTATGTGGTACTAACAACACACACCTCACTAAAAATTAATATTTTGCTCCTCCTATTTTATTTAAATATTTTAAGAATCCCATTCATTTCCTATGGAAGACGGCTTTTTGCTCAATAGCTTCCGAGTTATGGGACCCAGAGGCCCCAGACCAATGTTGACCAATGTTGTATTAATTATGTCTAAACTGCAGGGAATAGATACATATTCCAAGGTGCCTTTCGAAGGAAACCTTGGAAAATCTGTCTATTTCCTAAACAGCGGACCCTATGACAAAAACAACATAATTGACGGCAGCTCCGTTGCCGCCCACGTGGTTTGGAGCCATGTAAGGAGCAGAGGGGGCTGACATAGCAACCATGAGAGTTACGTGACGTGGACGCAGGCCCATTGAAAAGAAAAGGCCAAAAAACCTAGGCATGGCACATGTTTACAGACGTTATTGTATTTAATTAATTAAATATTAAAATATATATTATATAAATAATTAAATGTACAATTATTTTGTTATAATATTATAAGTAGACCATAGCTTTTATTCAATTGTCGTTATAACAAGATCTGTATCCGACCATTGACCATCGACTCGTAAATTCTATGAATTTAATTCATATTGACGTATGGCGATGGACCGTATGGCACTGTATCCCTTAAATCCCATTTTGAATTTAATAGACCATTCTCGTTGCTTCGAGGAAGTCTGGTGGTCTCCGTATATAATAAATAAATATATAAACATATTTATTTATTTATTCCAGCTCTTCTCAATGCTGCGGAACGCTCACTAAAATTTTTACGTAAACAATTTTAATAGTGTAACTATGCATAAATATCTTACCCACCCAGAATAAAAAGTATTTCCGCCATTTTCACAGAAAAATATCCAAAAAAACATCCAATAGGAGAGATGCTCACAGCGTCTATTGGAGACGTAGTCGGGTTAATACAGGAGTGAATCGGCTGCTGGAGCACCCCATTTCCGTCTGCAGACTACGCCGAAGGGTACCTTTCCCGTCAGCCACCGACGTTCAAGTGCCTTGGCCAACAGTCGGTATTTGATGTTCTCGGAGTCAGGCTGTGTTGGTCTGCATTGGTCTGGGGTTTCTGGGTTTCTGGAGGAGCAAAATATTAATTTTTAGGGAGGTGTGTGTTGTTCGTACCACATAGTAGAACATGTCTAAATTGGTCTGGGGCCTCTGGGTCCCATAACTCAGAAGCTATTGAGCAAAAAGCCGTTTTCCATAGGAAATGAATGGGATTCTTAAAATATTTAAATAAAATAGGAGGAGCAAAATATTAATTTTTAGTGAGGTGTGTGTTGTTAGTACCACATAGTAGGACAGGTCAACATTGGTCTGGGGCCTCTGGGTCCTATAACTCGGAAGCTATTGAGCAAAATGCAATTTCCCATAGGAAATGAATGGGATTCTTAAAATATTTAAATAAAATAGGAGGAGCAAAATATTAATTTTTAGTGAGGTGTGTGTTGTTAGTACCACATAGTAGAACATGTCTAAATTGGTCTGGGCCTCTGGGTCCCATAACTCAGAAGCTATTGAGCAAAAAGCCGTTTTCCATAGGAAATGAATGGGATTCTTAAAATATTTAAATAAAATAGGAGGAGCAAAATATAATTTTTTAGTGAGGTGTGTGTTGTTAGTACCACATAGTAGGACAGGTCAACATTGGTCTGGGGCCTCTGGGTCCTATAACTCGGAAGCTATTGAGCAAAATGCAATTTCCCATAGGAAATGAATGGGATTCTTAAAATATTTAAATAAAATAGGAGGAGCAAAATATAAATTTTTAGTGAGGTGTGTGTTGTTAGTACCACATAGTAGGACAGGTCAACATTGGTCTGGGGCCACTGGCTCCTATAACTCGGAAGCTATTGAGCAAAAAGCAATTTCCCATTGGAAATGAATGGGATTCTTAAAATATTTAAATTAAATAGGAGGTGCAAAATATTAATTTTTAGTGAGGTGTGTGTTGTTAGTACCACATAGTAGAACAGGTGAACATTGGTCTGGGGCCTCTGGGTCCTATAACTCGGAAGCTATTGAGCAAAAAGCAATTTCCCATAGGAAATGATTGGGATTCTTAAAATATTTAAATAAAATAGGAGGAGCAAAATATTATTTTTCAGTGAGGTGTGTGTTGTTAGTACCACATAGTAGAACCGGTCTAAATTGGTCTGGGGCCTCTGGGTCCCATAACTCGGAAGCTATTGAGCAAAAAGCCGTCTTCCATAGGAAATGAATGGGATTCTTAAAATATTTAAATAAAATAGGAGGAGCAAAATATTAATTTTTAGTGAGGTGTGTGTTGTTAGTACCACATAGTAGAACAGGTCTAAATTGGTCTGGGGCCTCATGGTCCCATAACTCGGAAGCTATTGAGCAAAAAGCCGTCTTCCATAGGAAATGAATGGGATTCTTAAAATATTTAAATAAAATAGGAGGAGCAAAATATTATTTTTTAGTGAGGTGTGTGTTGTTAGTACCACATAGTAGGACAGGTCAACATTGGTCTGGGGCCTCTGGGTCCTATAACTCGGAAGCTATTGAGCAAAAAGCAATTTCCCATAGGAAATGAATGGGATTCTTAAAATATTTAAATAAAATAGGAGGAGCAAAATATTAATTTTTAGTGAGGTGTGTGTTGTTAGTACCACATAGTAGGACAGGTCAACATTGGTCTGGGGCCTCTGGGTCCTATAACTCGGAAGCTATTGAGCAAAAAGCAATTTCCCATAGGAAATGAATGGGATTCTTAAAATATTTAAATAAAATAGGAGGAGCAAAATATTATTTTTTAGTGAGGTGTGTGTTAGTACCACATAGTAGGACAGGTCAACATTGGTCTGGGGCCTCTGGGTCCTATAACTCGGAAGCTATTGAGCAAAAAGCAATTTCCCATAGGAAATGAATGGGATTCTTAAAATATTTAAATAAAATAGGAGCAAAATATTATTTTTTAGTGAGGTGTGTGTTGTTAGTACCACATAGTAGGACAGGTCAACATTGGTCTGGGGCCTCTGGGTCCTATAACTCGGAAGCTATTGAGCAAAATGCAATTTCCCATAGGAAATGAATGGGATTCTTAAAATATTTAAATAAAATAGGAGGAGCAAAATATTAATTTTTAGTGAGGTGTGTGTTGTTAGTACCACATAGTAGAACAGGTCTAAATTGGTCTGGGGCCTCTGGGTCCCATAACTCGGAAGCTATTGAGCAAAAAGCCGTCTTCCATAGGAAATGAATGGGATTCTTAAAATATTTAAATAAAATAGGAGGAGCAAAATATTAATTTTTAGTGAGGTGTGTGTTGTTAGTACCACATAGTAGGACAGGTCAACATTGGTCTGGGGCCTCTGGGTCCTATAACTCGGAAGCTATTGAGCAAAAAGCAATTTCCCATAGGAAATGAATGGGATTCTTAAAATATTTAAATAAAATAGGAGGAGCAAAATATTATTTTTTAGTGAGGTGTGTGTTGTTAGTACCACATAGTAGGACAGGTCAACATTGGTCTGGGGCCTCTGGGTCCTATAACTCGGAAGCTATTGAGCAAAAAGTAATTTTCCATAGGAAATGAATGGCCGAATATCCGTCGAATATCCAACTTCAAACTAACTTCACCACGGTTGCTACGGAGGGGTTTTCATATCTGCTGATAACGATTAACCGCCGCTCAGAACTGCGGCAAGACAAAGCCAAGATGCGGCCACACTGCTGTTTAGTGTTTTATGGTCCGGTCACACATAGTGTGATGTTGGACAAATGCATTCTCCAGAGAGAGGCTATGCGCCAGACGGGATGGGGGTAATACTGGTGTGGGGTTGCGGAGTCTATAAAAGAGCAACAAGTTGTTCCCAGGGTCCATTACCCGCTAATGTTTCCCCATTGTCTGTAATCTTAGCACGTGGGTAACGTTTCTGTTTATTGCATTTTTATGAGATTGCCCTGAAGGCCTCTGCTTCAGGGTAGAGTGTGTGTGGGGGGCGTAGACAATTAGTTTTCACCTGTTTCTCATCATTACTTCTCAAACCACAGGCACAGGCACTTTAAATTCCAGGAGATTTAGTAAAATGGAGGAAATACCAGGGATTATCTCCTGTGCCAGTTAATTAGTTCCACAACTGTCACATATTTAGGCAATCAATTAAGCTTACGTAAATACAATATATTTGGGTGCTTATTCAGCCATCTGAAAATGCTCTTAGGGCCTAAACAGATGACATTCCTGTGTGGATAGGTTTAAAAAACCAAAACTTGCTTGGATTTTCAATGAAAAGACAGCCAAGATATCGGTTAGACCCTTCAGGTCCAAACATTGTGAAACAGCAGAAAGATTAAGTGAGGCCTTCCTTGAGTGTGGTAGAGTCAACACATCGGGCGGAAAAAACAGTCATTGGCTAATGGGGGAAAATACCATTTACCTGCATTTGCAGTGTATACATGCACAAATTACCACGATTGTCACAACCCCAGAGAGTTATCATGTTAGAGGTTCGGTTTTTAATCATAACATCGTAACACCTGCAAAACGACCTGTTGTCATCGCCACCAACAGCCTGTTAGCCTCTTAACGCTAGCAAAATATATTGTGAATGTAATTTATTCAGTCTTATATAGTGTAGCCTACATTTCCACATCTCAGCTGAGAGACCTGAGTTTTATTTTAATTTTCATAGCCTACCGATCAAGGAAAGATTTTGTGTGTGTGTGTGTGTGTGTGTGTGTGTGTGTGTGTGTGTGTGTGTGTGTGTGTGTGTGTGTGTGTGTGTGTGTGTGTGTGTGTGTGTGTGTGTGTGTTTGTGCGTGTTTTCTGATTTTGTTAATGGAAGCCAAGGTTCCATTGACGATGATGTTGTTAAAATCCCTCAAGATGACTGTGAAGCAGAACTCTGGCTCTTGATCTTTGAACTGCCTTAACACAGACAATCAGATAAAGATGTTAGTCATAGCACCTCCACCGCGGACATCCAGCCTCCCTTGGAGATCAACAAGGCCTCTGATTGGTCTCTCTTCAGGTCAGCTGACCACGCTGTGTGGTCAGCTATTCCACCAGTCAGAGTTATAACCCCCTGGGGGCCGGACCTTCTGAGAGAAGTGGTCTACAACAGGCGTTGGTTTGACCTCAGGGCTAATAAGTCTGGTGTATGAAGACCCCCAGAAGAGAGCTCAATGTGTTAGCCACATTGGAATAACATTTATTGGCATGTATTTACATAACTATCACCTGATCTAAGCATTGTATGAATTTGTGGTTGTAAGCTAATGTTCCAGTTGTGATTTTGATGAGGGCTCATCATTTGAAATGTGCCAATGAATGCTGCATGCTTGATTTCTAAATGGTGTGGATTGGAATGTTCAACAGTCATACCCGAACGCCCCCCTCCCTTGCCACCCCACCAGCCCCCCGACTCAACGCCCAGACTGCACAAATACCAACACGACCACAAGCACACACTCGCTCCCATGCAGACAAGAGTCACACACATCCATCTCTGCCACACAGTGTTCCCTCTCTCTTGCAGGGTGCAGTCCAACGGCAGTCTATGCTACAGCCGATTTGGGTGGTTTGTGTGCGAAGGGGAACGCAGTAATAGTTAAACAGCTCTGCTGGACTATGGATTCATGCAGTGGATTGTGCAGTACTCCTTCGTCATGACGCACACTTTTCTACTAGGCTATTTCAGTCCCCCATCTCTCTCTCTCTCTCTCTCTCTCTCTCTCTCTCTCTCTCTCTCTCTCTCTCTCTCTCTCTCTCTCTCTCTCTCTCTCTCTCTCTCTCTCTCTCTCTCTCGCTATCTATTCTTGTATGCCGCTCTATCTTAGCTGTCGCTGCAGCAGTCCCATCCCTTGTCTCTCCTTGGAAGAGAGCCCCTTTCACCACTTCTTTTGTTCTGCTTTCATTCCCACTGGTTTTACCTTTTCTCCCACATTTAAAAGTCATCAGGGTTTTTCCCCATGGAACCGGTTCTGCATGGCATGCTCTGTTCCTACCCTTGGCCAGTGCCTCGGTTCCCTTAGGAGCGGCCCTGCTGTTCTGCTCTGCCATGACTTCATCTGACATTCAAGATCCCCCTCCATGCACGTCCCCTTTGACATTGTGCATGTTATTGCACCGCATGCTAAACAGTCAACAAGAGTGAAATTTACAAGGGTACATTTACAATGTAAACAGGAAATTACAACTCTGTACTCGTGTACCGTATCACGGTATACATAATGCTGACAGACACACCATTGCTTGAAACGGTCAGACTATGATCATGTAGTTTGCTCTTGGTCATGGACGGATCTCACAGAGCCCTCTCGCTTCAAACAGGCGTACGTCTGTCCCCGAAAAATATTCCGGTATATGTATGGAAACTTCAGACTGCCAGACTATCCGGAATCTGGCAGCGAATGGGGGGCAAAAAAAGGGAGGGAAGAAAAAGTGTCTTGCAAAGCGTTACCGCTCCCATGTTACCTTCTGTTGGGTAAACCCCCTCAGTGGGATGAACGATCGGAATATGTGAGTCTGAATAAGCTGGTCGTGGTAATACACTAGTTGAGACATGACATCACCAGGGCACTGATTAATGGTTCAGCAGCAGATGCTGCAGTAGTAGGAGTGCGTCATGTGACCATATCTATAGTGGCTAATCTCTAGATGGACGTCTGCTGCACACTGGTGGAGGTTTTCCCCTCAGGCATTTCCTGCTGTGGATAAAGGACTTCTTGTGAGTGAGAAAGTGACGACATCCACCCATCCAACTCACAGACACACACACACACACACACACACACACACACACACACACACACACACACACACACACACACACACACACACACACACACACACACACACACACACACACACACACACACACACACACACACACGCATGCACACCCCAATTGAAATCTAATACACAAAGGGATGTGTCCGTTTTGCCCCCAAGGGTCGAACATGATAAAAATACACACTGTGTGCGCCCATCTGCTCTCTGTAGCCCGCTCTAGAGATGCTCTGACTCCAGTTAGAGCCCAGAGTGACAAAGGGAAACGATGAAGCTTCACTATGGTCTCCTTAGATTACCATTACACTGAAGCTAACCTTTAGTTGTGTATTCATGTTTGTCTCACAACAACATGAGTGTGGTCATTAAAGAGGCTTCTCGACCTTAATCCCAAAATCTCTGAAGTTGGAAACCCTGTAGTTTATTTGTGCACACCCCGTTTAAATGAGTGTGTTTGGGTGGGTGCGGGTGTGGGTGTGTGTGTGGGTGGGTTGACAGAGGGGAGCGATGAGATTAGTGTTGACGGGGATTCAAAACAAGCAGTGAGGTGCTCCTTTATGCTCACAAGCGGTTTGTGGCCAGACAGCCGTTGAGTCTCATTAATGCTAAACAAACAGAGATTCTCCAAAGACATGCGTGCGCACAAAAACACACACACACACACACACACACACACACACACACACACACACACACACACACACACACACACACACACACACACACACACACACACACACATAAACACATGCTGAGAAGGGATCAGTTGAGAAACATTCTGTTTGCCAAGAAACGTTTCTCAACATCCCCATTGTTATGACAGAACACAGATGCACCTGCTAGTTAACATTTACTGATAAGAGAGGCGGGCTGGGTTTAAGTAGCTCTGGTTTGACTTGTGAGACCACCGTATCAGGGAAGAAATAATAAAAACCACGCTATGAAAGCGTGTTCTTTCCCTCCAGCTCTTTCCTCCTCCTTGCATGACGCGGATTGTGTTTATGATGAGTCAGCCTCACCAGCGACTTGCCACTGCACGCATTCCATCCTCCAGCGTTTCTGCTGCAAACCTTCCAGGGTCTCGTCCATGTTTTTTTTATCGTACTCTCTCCTTCAGTGCTCCAGTGTCAGTCATATTGTCTTACCTTTCTTCGACCCCTCCCTCGCCGCCGGATTCCTTGCCCCATCGCGTGTCCCGCTACACTCTTGTCCACTAAATCACTGTGATGTCTCCGCTGATCATATCTTTCTCCTCCATTAGTTGCAGTATCTCTGTACTAATAGGAACAAACCGTCCGTTTGTCTGAAAATAGGTTGCATGTTGAAAGAGCTTTGTTTTAATGAGCCCCAATATAATTCATGTAACAAAATGAAGCAGAGTTAAAATATAATTTTAATAAGTGCTGGGCAAAACCACTAGAAAACCTAGGCTGTGTGTTTGATGCTGAACATCTCAATTGAAATGCTAACACATGCGCCGTGACCTTTTCCTTTGTGCTCCAGCCCCTTTTGTACACATTGTTCCCGTATGCAAACTCACACACCCGGTCAGGTTGAACTAGTGGGAGACAAACTTTATAACGCATTCGGGTGTAGTCAGTAGATGTAGCCGTTAACGTAAAACTGCGTTGCGTCTCAGGTGAGTCGCCAGCGGTAGAATGAACTGTCCCATAGGTTGAGTGTTGACGATATCCTTCTTGGTTCCTCGTCCTCCTCATGTTTCAGGCTGAGGTTTCGATACATGGTGTGAGCCATTCTTCCTGGCGCTCGGAGCCGTCTCTCGCCACCCGTTGACTCACAAACAAGGCCTGAGGTGGGGATGGCAAATGTAAAATGGGTCAGTGGACGAGTTTGGGGTCTTTATTGACAGGAAGGCCATACAAGGTGCGTGGGTCATTCCGCCTGCAGTTTTTGTTGCGTGACTCATGGGGGTTGTGTAATACTCAAAGCCTTGTGGCTAATGCTGTGTCTGTGAAAACAGGTTTTCCAAACACTTAATGTTGCAGCTGTCAGATTCATACAGCTGGAAGATAACTTGGAGGGGAAAACTGGCAGACTGCTTGGAATAATGTAGCTTAAGATAAAGGAAAACAGAGAGGGAGTGAAACTGATGGTCATCAAAAGTGCACTCTATTACAGACAGAGGTACGGAAGGAACGCAGTACACCATCTGCCATGGCTGATTGAAACCATCTGTAGCCATGGTCCGTTTAGAGGTCCTGAGTGTTGAGCAGCCGAGAAGGAAGCGTGTACGTGTGTGTGTAACCATACACCCCACCACACCCAGCGTGTCTGGCGGTGCTGTGCGGCCGAGGCCTTGAGGAGTATCGGTGACCTGCCCTCTGACTCAGCAGCGCTGCAGGTCCGGAATAAGCCCCCAGCCTATTCCCGCCCAGCCCCATATCAACACCACCTCTGATTCATGCTATACATAACCGTATGGAGGGAAGTAGGATGTAAATACACCCGCAATTGGATGTCACTACGGATTGTAAATGGGGATTTAAGGGGAACATAACCCAATTCACCTACTTCATGTACTTGACCCATTGCTGCCCGTGACTTAACTGTTAAAAGAAAATCTTACCCGTTGACTCACGTTATAACCTGTGCTTTATTGTGTTTCTCACCAGGGGTCCAGTGGGAAGATGATTGTTTGTCGGATAGAAGAGCCAGCCAGAGGGACCTTTTAGAGGACCAGACGTCCACACGCAGGCCATGGCTGTTTTCGTTACCTTCACCTCCCTCACCCTCCTCCTCCTCCTCTTCATACACCCTTTACCTGCCCAAGTCATCACCGGGTCCTTTGGTCTCCTCGACCCCCCGGCAGGCGACCCCTCGCCGCTTCCCCTGAACCAGACTGTGCGGCTCTCCTTCCCTCCCAGGGGTCGCAGCGATGTGCCTGTCAGACGTCCAATGCGGGAGAAGTCTGCGACCCCTCAAATGCCACACACAGCAGCGATGTCGGATAGCACGAAGGACTTATCAGAAGGGCAAAGACTGCCAGACCCCACTATACACTCAGACACTTTTTCCATATCTACCCTATCCAGCATGAACCTCAGCAGCAGGCCGGTCCGTGCTCGGCCAACTGGCTCCAGACCAAGGACCGACGCCGCCAGCATGGGCCTCAGCAGAGCATCCTCAACGAGGGAGGCGTGGACAAAAGGGCCCCGCCCGACTGTGATCTCCACGCCCTTAAATGAAGTGATTGACTCTGCAGGGTCGGAGCTGGTAAAGGATGGCAGAGTGGGGAACGGGAGAAATAATGATGGGCAGGAGGTGGGCTCAGTCAGTTCACCAACAACGCTCCTCTTGAGAGGGGAGCCACTCGTTTCTTCGGTGACCGTTGGCAACGAAGTAAGCAGGTTCTGGCCGGAGGCGCAGTCTACGGCCGTGGGAGGTTTGTCGCCTGAAAATGCAAATGTAAAGCCGCTGACGGACGCCAACCAGACTGAGGAACCCCGCCTGTTGCCCCTGACAACTAGGACTAGCATCTCCACCACCCCATCACCGAAGATCCGGGTGGCGTTCCCACCCACAATGAAGCCAACCAGTCCTCAGACTGGGACGTTATCAGGTGATTCAAACGTTTATTTTATGGTGAATCAAAAGTGCATATTAGCTCTAATAATTCGATATGGGTTTCACTGCATTAAACAATGTCATAACCATGCCATCTCTTCCTTCTCTTATGTGATCTCACAGCATTCAACATTCCAACCCCAAACAGAACTAAAGGGACCACAAAAGATTATGCGACAGTCAGACCAGCAATAACCCCTCTCTTTAAGCACCCAGTGGCAGTAGGGACTCTGGTTCCTGCCCATAGCCAGACCAATCCAACACCCGAGGCCATCACACAGGAGAAAACGACCATAACTGCATCAAAAACTAATGATATTATCCAGGAAGCAACGCAGACATCCTCCAAAACAACTAGTCCGCCTCCAACAAAAGCAACAACAGAATCCACACACACAGCCCTGACAACAGTCAAGACAGGTAATACCTCATGGATATCTTTCAGTAGCAACGGCTGGTTTCGCAATCTTGACAGATTTTCCCTGTAGATATGTTTGTGTGGAATTATTTTCACAGCTGGATTTTTGAATTTTTGCACCAGTCCAGTACAACCTGGAAAGCCTCAAAGGCAGTACAGGGCCGAGACAAGTAGGGGAGGGTTGGATGGAAACTTTGGTGGTAGGTGTGTGGGTGAGACATGAGAGGGGGTTAAACAGTCCAGGGGGAGAGGCGAATGGCTCGATAGGGATAGAAGAGGTGCTAATGCAGAAAGAGCTTGGCTGGAATCAATTCAAAGCCAAAAGAGACAAAACAAACGCGACCGCAGAAAAGAGGTATAGAGTGAAAGGAAGGGTGTGTTCAGAAGGAAAGTAAAAAGATGAAACATTTAATAGATGCCGCCAGTTGGCTTTAAACTGTGGAGGTACAAAACTCTTTCAACCCTGTTGGATCAATCCACAGCTCTCAAGATTTACAGACTGTAGGGCAATTTGGGAGGTTGTCCTGTTAATGACCAACATCAATGACCCACATGTGTTTTTTGCGTTACCCCTTTGGTTTATATGTCTGTATGAGTTAGTACATTTAAAGGTGTGTGTGTGTGTGTGTGTGTGTGTGTGTGTGTGTGTGTGTGTGTGTGTGTGTGTGTGTGTGTGTGTGTGTGTGTGTGTGTGTGTGTGTGTGTGTGTGTGTGTGTGTGTGTGTGTGTGTGTGTGTGCGCGTGATAGTGTGCATACCTTTTGCACATGGCCATGTATTCCTTAAAAAGTAAAAGCTCAAGGGTAGGGGTAAGTGTACACAGCTGTGAAATGTGATCAGGACATCTGGGCTGTTTCTGTGTTTCTGTGTTGCTCTATAAAGTCTGGTGGTGGTGAGGAGTTATGAGACGTGGGAATGTTGTATATCAATGTGTGCATGGGCGTGGGTAATGGCGGCACTCTCTGGGCCCATGTGGGGCTTAACGTTATTGCAGGAACACATTTGTTGGAATTGCGGTGTCGGGAAGGAGTAAAAGTGAACGGAATAACAGCAAAATCGGCTTCCTGTAATGTATAATTTTGATCAGCTATAAACTGCTAATCATACTTAATTAACATAAACAATATACTTTTAAATCAAACATTTTACCCCAATATGGAAGAACCGGGACATAGAGATTTAATAAACAGAAATGCTCAAAAGGAGAACTAATTTCCCAATTAAAGGTTGGGAAAAGGTTTTGGGTGTGGGATACAACCAGGATGTCTTGGCCATGCCGGAATGTGGCATATGTCCATGTGACAGCTTAAAAGGCCATTCATCGCACTAAAAGGTTTTAGTAGTAGTAGTAGTAGTAGTCGTAGATTTAAGAGCTTTGGATTGGAGCTGGCAGCATCCATGTTCCCTGTGTTACTTATACTATTTTTTTGGATTTGTGCATGCCCTGATAAATCACCATAGATTATGGTCATCCTCACTGATGATAGTTTTGTTAAGGTTTGTCATAGATCTCTTACCTATTATGTCACATTAGCCGTCGGGCAATAGGGTTAGTGATGAATAGCCTTGTGATTACAGTGTAGTGCCGCTCCATCAACTTTATAGCCGAGGATAAGGTGGAGTGCTTCAGACAATTGCTCTTCTGCTTGCTTTACTCCATGTGGCACGCATCACATTGTTTTATTTTTCCATGTGAAATGCCCCATATGGTACTAACGTCTATTTATATCTATATAGTATGTCACTGTGTTTATATAATACAGAAAGCCTCATTCCTCATCATTTGATACAATTATTTCACACTATTATGAACGAGAGGTTATGCTGTCTTTTTTGGGAATATGAGTTTGTCAAGAAGACTTTAGATTAATTTTATTAAATAAAGATATGTGTTTACCTTTTCCTTAGGTGGAAAAAAATATTACGAAAATAAAATCATAAAATATACCAATTTGAGAAGGCAATTCAGGTGTCATGCTATATGATTACATTAACAGCTGTGTGAGTTTTTGTGTGTTACTAATTTGTTCTACAATTGCCACATAATTACGGCTAACACTTTTTACCTATTGCCTAGTAGTGAACTATTTCCCTCTAGTGGCCTTTTATTTTCATTGCAATCCACAGATTTCACTTGCATTGCTATTGCAAATGCTTTAATTGCTTGTATTCTATGCTGTATATATAATATTATTATTACGGCATTATACTTAAAATAACAAACGTAAAATATCTTCTCCTTTTTTCTAGTGATGACTTCCATCACTGCTACTACTTTCGGGACAGTTGGCCGAGGAAGCTTTGACCCCATCCACCAGCCTGATATCGTTCAGAGGAATCGCTCTGTGGCACCTGTGCACCGCCATCAAGCTCCCACTGCTCCACCTGCCAATCCCACCCCATCTCCCAGCATCATTTCCTCCCCTAACAGCACGCGTCTCCACTGGGACGACCTGAAGCGTACGCTGGCCTTCGCCTGGGACCTCCACGTCTACGGCTCCGCCAGCCTCTTCCTCCTTCTTTTAGCTGGAGCCGCCCTGGGCCTCATGCTGTCCCCCGGCACGGACTGCCCTCACCGGGGGGCCCTGGTTCTGGCCAACGCCCTCCTCCTCCTGGTGGGAGGGATCCGGGCGGCTTTCTTTCTCCTCGATCCGTACGGCACGCGGCACTCGCTGCCTCGCGCGGCGGTGATCGCCCTGTACAACCTGCCGCTGCACATGTTGGTGTGGGCGCAGGCCGCCATGGCTCTGCTCGCCCTGAGGGTGGCGGCAGTGAGCGTGCTCCCCGCGCCCTTGGAGCGCCCTCCTCTGGTGGCCGTGTTGGCCGTGCTGCAGTGCACCCTGCTGCTGGCTGCTGACCTGCTCTCCCCTGCTCTGTCCCCCGTGGTGCCCGTCACCCTGCAGGTCCTCTCCCTGGGCTGGGGCCTCATCGTCTGCCTGGGCTTCCTCTGCTATGTCTTCCCGCGTATCCGCTGCCCGGCTCCACCTATTCCGGGAGGTGTGGAGGAAGCCGGGAGGACGGCCTGGACTGGAAGCAGGAGGACAGGGCTGATCCTGGGCAGAGTGCTGGCTGTGTGCGCCCTGTTGGGGGCGCTGTGTTGTGGTCTACACGTCTATGCCACCGTTTGGCTCTACGGACTCCTGAGGAACTCGAAGCACTTCACTTGGTGCTGGTGGCTCGTGCATTTCTGGGCCCGGCTGCTGGAGCTGGCCTGGGGGTTCTCTCTGCTGCTGCTGGCCTCCTGGGTGTTCTGGAAGCCCGAGGGCGCTCAGGGAAGGGACGAAGGAGGAGCTGGAGATGGAACAGCAGGGGAACAGACATCCCCTTGCCATTCTGCACCCACCACTAACAAGCACACCTGCTGGTCCAAGATCGTGCAGAGCCTGAAGGGAAAGCCCTACAAGAAGTCTGACAGTAATGGGGTTGGGAGAGGAGGAGGCGGTGGGGGGGGTGGGGGTGGGCCTGGGGAATTGCCTAATAATTGGGCTGGACAGGAGCGGCCTGGCGCTGACATCAGCAAGAGTCTGATCCGGAACCAGAACCACGAGCTAGCCAGTGCTCAGCAGCGCTGCGTCAAAGACAGCAACCGTGGGCGCAACCAGCGGGGTGTGTCTGCGGAGCGGGGCATGTCCGACGGCTCCACGGGATCCCTGCTGAGACTGCAGGCGCTGGGCCGCCCCCCCCAGCGCTCCCTCAGCGGCAGCCTGGACACGGACAAGGACACGGGGGTCTCCCTGTACGAGTTTGACCTGAGGCCGCCCTCTCCCATCGATCTGACCCGCAGCATCGACGCGGCCCTTCACAGGGAGCACCTGCTGGGGGGAGGGAGCCTCTTCCTGCCCTTCGCCACGCCCTCCCCGGCCCCGTCCCCAGGCTCGGGGAACAGCCAGGGCCCCTGGCTCCGCAGGAACAGCGATCCCCAGATGCTGTCTGAGAGCAGCGATACAGAGTCTTCCATGCCGCTCGGGGGCAGCATCATCAGCAGCGTCCCCAGCAGGCAGGTGACGGCCCCGCCGACTCCGTCCCACCAGGGTCACCGGTGGGGGGGCGGGGGGGCCGTGGGGAGCGTGCCCTCCTCGGTGTCCTGTCCGGTGTCACTGCGTCCCTCCAGGACCTCCACGGGGCACCTGGGGGAGGAGGGCGGCGACGACACGCGGCCCTTCATCACACCAGACTCGGAGGGCGTGGGCGGCCGGCCCGGCAGGCCTGGGAGGCCTGGGAGGCAGGGGGCGTCGCGGAGTTACCTGGAGGTGAGCCGACAGGACGACTCAGCCAGCGTCAGCAGTGAAATTATTGACCTCTAACCTTCAGGCGACCGCACAGGACCGCCATCATGAATAAGTACTGTTGTCGGTTGAGGACAACGCAAATAATTCAACGCAGAGGTTTATTGTTTGTCTCTTCTAAAGAGTAATTATTTTATTTGGGAATCACATCAAATGGACATTGACCCCCAAACAACTCTATCAACGTCTCTTTTTGCCTTTTTGCAAAAGAAAGATTCTAATAGTTAATAACGGATGTGTAAAAGATGTGTGTGAATATTGCGTAGACCGACAAATAAACCAAACCTTTGTTCTGTTGCTCTTACTCTCTCTATCTCCCTTCCTCAGATCTAATGTTGTCATTTCAGTCCTGTTAGAGCTAGGCCTGACCTGGTGTGTGGGTGTGTGTGTGTGTGTGTGTGTGTGTGTGTGTGTGTGTGTGTGTGTGTGTGTGTGTGTGTGTGTGTGTGTGTGTGTGTGTGTGTGTGTGTGTGTGTGTGTGTGTGTGCGTGTGCCTGTGTGTGTGTGTGACTGTGTGTGTGTGTGTGACTGTGTGTGTGTGACTGTGTGTGTGTGCATGTGTTGTGTGTGTGCAATAAAACGTGACTTGCCAAAACAAAAATTCACACTGTATGTTCAGACTTTGGACCATCCTGTTTGGACAGCGTGATTTAAATTTAAATGAGGCTGTTTGACGATATGTGAGGAAACTTGCATTAACTTTTATTCTAAACTACACAACCATAACCTGGTCTTAAAGCTCTTTTTCCACACTCGGTTAATCGTAACATAATGATAGAGATAACTAAATATGCACTGTTGCTGTCTGTCACCCTTATATGCTTCATGTAGTAATGAAAGAAGCATGTTGACATTTCCAACTCTTTGTGAAGTTATTAGCTTAAACTTTTTCTCCTTTAAAATAATAAAGGAATAACAATAATAATTAGAAGACAGTTTACATTAGGATTTATGCATTTTGCCTTTGGGAAAGCTATTACAATATATTTAAGCCTATGACAGCATTTTGATTACGTTATACACATTCATTTATTCACTGATTAACAATTGCAAGTTCCGCTTTCCTCTTGAGTTACGTCTAATCGACTTAAACAATCATTCAGTGGTATATCTGATTTAATGACTGCAGCTGAATGATGGGCTGTACAACACAAGAGGCTTAGCATGGCGTTCAGAACTCCTGTATTGAAGCTCATTACAGATCTAGTGTTTTATGATGAAAGAAGGAACTGATGTATAAAATATATATATATAAAAAATTAAAAATAAATATATATATATATATATATATATATATATACATATATATATATATATATATATATATAAATATGTGTTTGTGTACAGAACCCCACCTATACAGAGACAATAAATAGTATTTTTGATGTATATTGATAAGGCTAGAACATAAAGTATAATATTGGTACGTGAAAGACAATCTAATGAGGCCAATGTCGACCGTTCCAAGGTGTCCTATTTTTTCAAAACACTATATCTACAAAAATGTGATGGTCTTTCTTTGTTTATTTTTGCTACAATGAACTGTTGAATGGTTAAACACTGAGTGCGTACTGTGTAATGATCATTTTGGACTGTTGCATTTTGGATCGGTTGGAACATTGACCAACCAGCTGAAACTCTGTTTCAAGAGATCTCTGAGGATTGCATACAATGAAGTAATGAATTACGAGAAGGACCATTGCTTGACTAATACAAAAGGATTTGTAGTCAGCTTCTGCATATTTTAAATGTTGATGATTGATATCCGTTTGTGTATCTGTTTCTGTATGTTTTAGGTAACACTTTAATAAGGGTAAATCCATTAATTATTAATTTACATTAGTAAATGCAGTAACAAGCATTATTGTATAGCATTAGCACAGTTAACCAACAACATAAAATAAAACCTTACTAAAATGAACACCATTACCTTAGTCAACAAGAACACTATTAGTAAACATGAACACCATTAGTTAATGATTACTAGATTACTTTTTTTTGTTAGTTAATGCTTATCACTGCATTAACCATTGTTATACTAATCAATGGTTAATTAATGTACCCATATTGTAAAGTGTTACCATGTTTTCTTTAAATAAAAATACAAATACAGACTTTACAACAACTTCAATTGTTCCTGTGCTCCTGATGAAAGCAACTGCAGGGTTTCTGGTAAGTCGAGAGGGCTTGCTGTCCCTAATTGTGATGTCACTTCTAAATGTGTTATTATGTATTACGGCCCTGTATTGTCAACATTCCAGTTTCTCCATTCAATTTTGTTGTATTGGTACATGCTGTGACTTAATGTACTTTATGACCAGGGTAGTACTTAGCATCTGAAACCTTAGGGTCTATTACAGTTGTCTCTACCAACAAAACAGGATGTGCCATAGTTAATACTGACGACCATTACCCCTCTCTCTAGTCAGAAGTGAGCCACATAGTGTGGAGCTACAAGTCTTGTTTTGTCCATTTTGCACATTGAACTTGTATTTATGTTCTTCAACTTAATGTTTGGATTGAAATAAACATGTGATAAGCAATCTTTTTTGTACTATATTTTGACCAGATAGGGAGATTACCCTGTTTTAAAACCTGATAGCCCATGTTATATATATTTTTTTCTCTCTTTACTGTAATATAACAACATTTTCGTAATCTTCTTCCTATGAGCTGTGTACATCAGTTCATATTCCCTGAAGCCAGAATTTGAACAACATTACAAGAAGAACCACCACAAAGACAAGGGCAATTAACATGGAAAAGGATGTCGAAGAATTGATAAGCAACATCAATATCATGCAACGGAAACTAAGCTCCCTCTACAGTATATTTTGAAGTTCTGCCCTCTCTTTGGCAAAGCTTGTACATCATGAGGTCACACATAAGTACTGCCTTCATTTTGAAACCATAGCAATTTTGTCATTAATCTTGAAGTTATTTCTCATTAAGGGAAGACGTTGTGTTTGAAACAGCCACAGCATTGCTCACACGAGACGTTGCAAAACAAACGTTTATTAGCTAACGGTAGGCCTATATTTCCATTTATTTAGGATTTCACAGTACTATATACTCTATTGAGTCACCAGCATCACCAGCAAAACATCCCATTATGCATTCTGATGTACAACACTTGAATACACACATTTGTAGCACCTCATCCCAGGCAGTCAGTCCTGGGATGAGGAACAGGGTTACAAGCCGGTACAATGGTTCTACTTATACAGCAGTTGGTGCTGCAAGACTATGACTATGACTAAGCCAGCAAGTCTATGACTAAGCCAGCAAGTCTATGACGCCGTCGCCAGGGCCATCCGGGACCGGCTTGGCCCTAACCCGGAAGAGCATCGGCGCCGGAAGAGCATCCGAGCGTTGGTGCTCACAGAGGGAGCCCGACCCTTCGCCTTTGCCCAGCAGCTGTGGGACCGAGCCAGGTGGGTGGCTGGTCCGGGACCAGAACACAACGGGGGGGCACGTGGAGCTGGTCGTCCTCGAAAGGTTCGTCGAGGGGCTCCCGGCCGGAAACCAGCACCTGGGTGCAGTACCACCGCCCCGAGAGCCTCTCGGCCGCCATCCACCTTTCAGAGAGCCACCTGTCCCCCCCTCCGTCGGTCCAGCAACCGCCACCACCGGCCCCGTGCGCCGGCGCAGGTGGCCCAGCCGTCCCGCGGCGGGAGAGGCCGACCCCAGCGCAGAGGGCGAACTGGGGCATCACCATTCCAGAGCGAGCGCGTGAATCACCTCCCCCCCACCGGCAGACGGCAGCTCAGACAGCAGGGAAGGGGTGTTGGCGATGCGGGCAGCCTGGCCACTTCCGGTGGGAGTGCCCCATGATGGAGGTGGGCCAGGTCGTCCGAGTCACCGGCGCCCTGTCTCCTCTCCACGGTCTGGGCGAGGCGTACCGTATCCCGGTGAGGATACGGCGGGGTACGTAACAGGTGCTTCTGGACTCGGGCTGCATGCAGACCATGATCCATCAGAGCTGGTGCGCTCTGAAGCATTGGTAGAGGCATCTAGCATTACGGTGAGGTGTATCCATGGGGTTGTTCACGAGTATCCCTTGGTCCCTATCGAATGTCATCATGGGGGTAAAACGCATAGGGTCAAGGTGGCGGTTGGTCCGAGCCTCACGCATCCACTGATTATTGGGTTAGAATGGGCTGGGTTTCCACAGGCTGTTAGGGGGATACGGGGGTGCGTACACGACAGATATGGACATGTAAGTCTTGTGCTGTGTTCTGTGCCGATGCGGGGGCGTCCGACACTGCTCGAGGGCAGGGGGCGGCGGTGGAGCCTCAACCCAGGTCCCAGCGCCGAGGTTCCCATTTGTGCGAGATTTTCCCCCGAGCAGTCTCGGTACGCTACCCTACGCTCAGCCTACGACCAAGTGATGGCTATTGATGGTACCCGGGTACAGCCAGACACAGTGCTCAATTACACACACTTTGTGGTGGTTAGGGATAGGCTTTATCGGGTCTGTCGTGACACCCAGAGTGAGGAGGACGTCACCAAATTGCTGGCAGCGGGCAGCGGGCAGCGGGCAGCGGGCAGCGCGCGGTTCAGTCTACTTCAGATGATGAGGAAGTGGAAGAACCAGAGACGTCGGAAAACCTGACGCAGTCGTTTGTGGTTCATAATATCGTCTGGAGCGCACACAGCTTTTGGCCATGATAATATGTATTATATGATGTAGATATCTATGTATTATATGATATTATTTAGATATAGAGCTCCAGGGCTGTAACGCAAGTATTGTACACTTCTTTGTTATTTGGATAACCGTTCTGCTGCTGGTGTTATGGCGCATAACACGTCGGACTCTCTGGCTTGTTTTATTATTAATTATTGATGACTTACATTGGTTTATGAAAGTTCAGACAGGTGTGCAACCAAGTAGATTAGAGATGGCCATTTGTAAATAATTTACGGGAGATGACTTGCATTTTGTTGTCCAAGTACCTGTTACTTTGTTCAATGACAATAAAGTTGAATTGAATTGAATTGAAATTGAATCTAATCTAATCTAATGACTGTTGATACAAAAGGAGGCACATGGAGTTAACTGTCAGGAAAACCAGCTGAGTGAAGAAGTTTTTAGTTTGTTACAGGGGGCTGTCTGACTGTCACAATAAAGCTGGTGTTCTGGAAAAGGCTCCAAAAACATCTGAATTTTCGAGTTAGTTGAACCAATGTTAAAATTATAAAGTTATTTTTCAATAGACATATTTTTTGTTTTTGTGTGGAAAAAAAGGGTGGATGGTGGCAGTGGGGCTCATTGGGTGCTCAGCACCCCTAAAGCTCTGACCCTTGGATCGCCCCATGTCTATGACCTACTGAGCAATAATTCAGATATTTGGCAGGAATGGGAACGGGAGGCAGTTTATTTCAGATCAAAGGGGGGAAAGTGTATCGTCATGGATACTATCGGTGTCTGGAAACTGTCTCAACTGCTGATAAACGTTATCACTTTATGGCGTTTATGGCTTCGTGGCTCCACCTGCCATTGCCGTCACATTTAAGAATGGGTAATAATTTGTGTTGGGAGTGACGCGATACAAAAGTGATGCAATACTGTAATGCATTAGGCTACTTTTTGCTGTCACGCAGTAATGTAAGGCATTACACACAAATCTCAGTAACGCGTGTTACAATGCATTTAAACCCGAAATTAACCCGAAATTCGCCAACATCGCAAGATTCGCAGAGGAGAAAACAATCTGCGCCAATGTTCCTTCCTCTGCTAGAGGAGAAGATCACGGCAGAGGCAGAGTCCAGGGGGGTTGGTTGTAGTCTTTTCGCTCGGTTCTCCATCAATAGTAGGACTAGGACGGAGCGAAAAGACTACAACCAGCCCGCCTTTCTGTTTCCGGTCAAGGAGCAATGAGTCTTACAACAGAATTGCCCAACACTGACGGCTAGTACAAATATTACACTGACTCCAGAGTAATTACACTGTTGCCTACATTGCGTTACCGGTAGGCCTATAGCAGTTTTAGATTCCATGCTATCTCAAACATTTATGTTGAACACAATGACAATTGCCAGATGCCAAAAAACGAATGAATTAAAACATTGACAGGGCGAGAATGCAATAGGCTCTGCCCACCTCTGCACACCAGGGGGTGGGTCATCAAATGTTACCGAATACAAATAGGGGAAAGTAAGGGATTCCAGCAACAAACCCATCGATCACAGAGGAGGAAAACCACTGGACTAAAGACTTCAGGAGAAACGCAACTAGGCTGCCAAAACGCCCGTAGACAAGGTAAAATAGGATTATTTGTTTTTTAATACAAAAATAAAGGCTACAGAAATCGTGTGCAATCGCCCACTCTTTAACAAAAATGTCATGTTCTTTATGTATAACTAATCTAATGGATCTAATTTTAGTTAGTTAGTTGAGAAGTCAAAAAATCATATCAAAGTTATTAACCTGTAGCCTATCTCACAAAATAATGTTCATCTCGATGTTAAAGGCTGGACTTCAACAGTAGCCTTTATAGGCCTCAGTCAAATATTGTTTGAAACATTTTCAAAGAAGAAAATATCTCACTTTGCCATCTTCCAGATTATTTATTTTCTCATTTTAGACAATGAAGCCGCCTCGTCCAACCTTATTTGATTTCCATGGAGTTCCAATGACCCATATTTTCACTGACGACTGGGAAAATATTAAACACTTCCAAGCCAGACCAGATGATATCCTCATCGCAACATACCCAAAAGCAGGTTTGTGTAACCTTACAGTGGAAATTGTGACATTTTCAAGATTTTCAGTTGAGTATTGGTCTTCATTAACAACTTCTATAAAATCACATCATTACTTCTCTATAATAGTGTTAGCTCTCATTGCAACTCTATATCTCTCTCTTCATTGTTTTTTCAGGAACCACATGGGTCTCCTACATTCTTGATCTTCTGTATTTTTCTCAGACAAGGCCAGATCGTCAGACTTCCATGCCTATTTATGAGAGAGTACCTTTCCTGGAGAATAAGAAACCAAATCATCCTTCCGGTTAGATTTTGATTATTTTGAGGTTCAGTCCTTTGATGAAGGAAATGCAATGCATTGTTCCTATTTCTATTTCACTGTTATGTTCCAGTCACTTGTCATTATGGAAAAACATATTTAAAATAGGTTGGCCACATCTGACACTGATAATATTTCTTCATAAAATATTCAGAGGAAAATTTTGTATTTTATTGTGCAATAAATTCCAATAATATCATGTCATTCCCAGTAGTATCAAATGGGAATATTGTAAATAAGTAAAGGAGCTGTTTGGTTTTCATCTTTTCATGTAGGAACCGATTTGGCCAACAGTCTGGATACTTCACCTCGTCTCATCAAAACTCACCTGCCTGTACAGTTGATTCCCAAGTCTTTTTGGGAACAAAAATGCAGGGTACATTAGGTTAAACTTAATTTAAAGTAGGGCACACAGTGCACAATATACCATACACTGACAGCCAAAGGTCTGAAATAGGTTGATGAACTTAATTGGGCTCAATTTACTACTATAGCTTATTGTGGACTTAAACACAATCAATGTTTAACAATATCTGAAATAGTAACTTTTACATTCGTGCAATGTGAATATTGATTTATCTTTGCTGTTATTTACAAAAGATACCTTTGCCAATAAAGACCAAGGGTTAGGGTTTGTCATATTGTCATATTGGGAATTCTATGCAGGTAGTCTATGTGGCCCGCAATGCTAAAGACAATGCAGTGTCTTATTTCCACTTCAACCGCATGGACAGCGTTCAACCAGAGCCAGGAGACTGGAACAGCTTCCTACAGAATTACATGGAAGGACAGAGTCAGTGAACATATCAAACACAAAAAGACCAAAGAATACAATGTGCCAACATTTTCCTAATTTTCACTTAAAGTATCTGATGGATTCTTCTCTGGTTTTAGTGGCATTTGGATCCTGGTTTGATCATGTGACTGGCTGGTGGGAGAGGAAACAGTCCCATCCTAAACTACACTACATGCTCTTTGAAGATATGGTTGAGGTAAGTAGTGTGCAGCAAGAGCAGCAGTTGTTAACCAGAGTATGTGTACCCAAGGCCAAGGGATACAGTGATTTATGAATCATTCACAAATGTGACCTTTAGAAAATGGGCCCAAATTTCATGCCACATTTTTAGGGTTAATGTGTGTGCGTCTGTGTATGTGTGTCTGGGTGCGTCTGTGCCTTCAGGACACTGGGCGAGAAATAGACAAGTTGTGCTCCTTTCTTGGTCTGACCTCGACAGCCGCAGAGAAGGAACAAATCAGACGTCAGTCGCAGTTTGATAATATGAAGAAAGACGACATGGCTAACTATTCAAGTGCGATAGTTATGGACTTTAAGATCTCTCCCTTCATGAGAAAAGGTATTTCAGATAACTTCAAAAATGAAATTTTATGATGTCCTTACTTTTGACTGACACATCTTATTTCACAGGGAAAGTTGGTGACTGGAAAAACCACTTCACCGTAGCCCAGAATGAACAGTTTGATGAAGAGTATCACAAGAAGATGAACAATACAACTCTGCATTTCCGCACTGAAGTTTGAAGTCTGGCCAGGCTAGTCTTGCATCATGATTAAACCAGAGTGACAGATTAAGTTAGGAGGTAGACTATAGATGCATATTGCTGTTAAACACATGAAATAAACAGCCACATATATTAATACATTTAAACACTGATTTAGCCCTTTTTTAACAATAGACAAGGAAGAGTAATTAGTAAAGGGAAACTATATAATATAATATTACAATACAATACTTCCTGAAGGATTACTAGAGTTATAGACATAAGAGATCTTATATTATATGTATTAATAGTATTTGGAGATAATTAACGGAAGACCAAGAACAAATAAGAAAGATAAGTAAATTGAAACCGTATTGGTTTGTCATTTATCTAAGTAAACACAAATACTTGAATTGATTCCAATTCAAGCACTGATCTTACCTTCGGACACACAGTCACCCAGGTCTTTGCTATTAATTCGTTAGTCAATGTGGGAGAACAGTCAAGCTGTATACAAAGAACACTGCATCTTACACACAATAAGGATTCTCTTGATGGGAAATTGACTCAAACAATGTTTAGTTACTGTGTGTGTGTGTAGTAGTGTTGCATTCATAAGTAAACAAATTCATAAGATTATCTATTTTCTAGACCAACCTCCCTGAGTGCAGTCTAGCCCTACATTTTTTACTTTCTTTGTCAGTCTATTCACTCTTGATTTAATTAATGTCTCAAGCAGTGGTGTAGTCTACTTATACGTCTAGGTATACGCCGACTCGGAAGTCTGGCGTTCGAGGATTTAGGAACACACCATCTTCTCACTCGCTCTGCCCACTAGGAACACAAAACACAACACAAACACTTAAGGAGTCCCAGGCTACATGCTACAATAACATTCAAAATTACAATATGAAAAGCAAACTAGGCTATTTCAGTGTTTTAGTTAGTTATAAGCCTGGCCGCTCAAAATCTACTGCTGCCGGTTTGGTTGGCCCTGCAGCAGCAGATGCCACTACCAGAGCTACAGAGACTAGCAAAGACACAACAGAAAAGTGTGTGTGTGTGTGTGTGTGTGTGTGTGTGTGTGTGTGTGTGTGTGTGTGTGTGTGTGTGTGTGTGTGTGTGTGTGTGTGTGTGTGTGTGTGTGTGTGTGTGTGTGTGTGTGTGTGTGTGTGTGTGTGTGTGTGTGTGTGTGTGTGTGTGTGTGTGTGTGTGTGTGTGTCCAGTCCTCCAATATTAATGTGTATACCACATAACAAGTAGTCAAGAACGGCGGAGAACGTGGACATCTCGCTGTCCAGCATCTCCGACGACAGCGTGGTCATCGTGCCCCCGGGGACGCTTGGCCCCGAGAGCCCCCCCCGGGGTCCTGCCACTGCTACAGCACTGCTCAACTCCTTTCCGCCGCCTCGCTGATGGAGCTGCCTCCCTGATAGCCGCCTCCCTGATGGCCGAGCTGCAGCCCCCCGGCCCGCTGAAGCCCTTGCCCCCCCCCCCCTCCTCCCCTCAGTCCCTCTCCCTCCCGCTGAAGCACCAGGGGCCCCCCTCCCTCTCCTCCCGCTATACCCCTTGTCCTTCCCCAGCTCGGCCCCGCTATACACCCGCGCCTCCCCCGGCCCCCCCTCCTCCCCCGGCCCTGCCCCGCTGCAGCCCCAGGCCCCCCCTCCGGCCTCCCACTGGCCAACATGCTCGGCCGTGCAGAGACAGAGAGGGACGAGGTGGTCAGCCCTGACACACCGCCCACCCACCACACCTCAATCTCCTCGCCGGACGTCACCTCCGGACACTAGAGGTCACATGACATGGTTGCCAACCATCCTCAAATCCCTTCATTTTACATCATCAGGCACATTCTCAAGGTGCTAATAGGCAGATCCCACTGTCCTGACCACTGATTTGTTCTTGAAGCCAAAGAAGATTGGTATGGAGTATTGTAATTGTAATAGCACTATGTATAATGGTTTACATCATATTATGGTTTGCTTTTTGTGTTCATGTGACTGTGCAGTTAAAGCAAGGTCATTAATATTTATCTGGACTGCGGGTTTGAAAATAAATGTTTGTACTTTTTTAATTTCAAAATACCTGTATCTTCTGTAACGGGCTGTAAGTTCCTCAAGTGTGTCTTTTTAAGTATTTTTCCTCTCTAGCGAATATCTCTAAAAACTCGCACAATAAACAAGGTTCTGTCAGTGTCATGAAATCAAATGGCTAGTCAGTTGTTAGATAATATTCCAGGAACAATAACGTGCAAACAAGCATGTTGGACCACTGATCTCTATCTACAATCTCCTTCAAGCTTTACATGGTGTTTAGCCTGCTTGAAGCTAATAACTATTAAATAACAGAACTTTATTTTTTTCTTTTAGAAATATATGATTAAATTGATAGTTATCGTACACAGAAACAACACTGTATAATATTCAAAAAAAATCGTGTGAATCTATATTATTTTTAAGGGGAACTGTTTTTCTTACAACCCACTATATTTATGTGTGGGGCTGTTTTTTTTATTTTTTCAACAAAATCTCAAAGTTTTATTGAAGGCAATAGAATATGACCATAAAAAGAGAATATGAATCTATAAAAAATGTAAAATAAAGGCCAACCAGACATTGTAAACCTAAGCCTGTAGCTCAAACATATCCTCCTCAGTTAGGTTCAATCATAATGCAAGAGTAGCCTTGCCAGACTTTAGACTACAGTGCGGAACTGCAGCGTTGTATTCTTCATCTTCTTCCCATAGTCCTCATCAAACTTTTCATTCTGGGCTACGGTGAAGTGGTTTTTCCAGTCACCAACCTTCCCTGTGAAATACAATGTGTCAATCAAAAGTAATCACATCATAAACTTTCATTTTTCAAGTTATCTGAATTACCTTTCCTCATGAAGGGAGAGATCTTAAAGTCCATGACTTCCACAGTTGAATAGTTGGCCATGTCATCTTTCTTCATATTATCAAACTGTGATTGATGTCTGATTTGTTCCTTCTCTTTGGTTGTCGAGGTCAAACCAAGAAAGGAGCACAACTTATTTATCTCCCGTCCTGTGTCCTGTGCCCAAACAAATAAACAACCAAACACAAACTTTAACCCTATAAACCCCGGGTCTATTGGTCATATTTGTGTAAGCTTCATCATTCCACGTATCCCTTAGGAACACAGACCCCTGGTTAAGAATTGCTACCCTTACAGTAACACTACTTACCTCAACCATATCTTCAAAGAACATGTAGTGGATTTTAGGATGGGACTGTTTCTTCTCCCACCAGCCAGTCACATGGTCATACCAGGATCCAAAAACCACTAAACAAAGAGAGGAATCAATCAAAGAACTTAAAGTGAAGGTGAAGCAGAGGATAATGTTGGCCTATTATACTTTGGATATCTCCCAGCTATGTTTTACACTGACTCTTTCCATCAATGAATCTCTGTAGGTAGCTGTTCCAGTCTCCTGGTTCTGGGTGGCCGTAGTTCATGCGGTCAAAGTGGAAATAAGACACTGCATTGTCTTTAGCATTACGGGCCACATACACTACCTGCACAGAGATAATATGAAACAATATTTGTTATTGGTATTAAATTGAAAAAGGTATATTTTGCAAATAGTTACAAAGATAAAACAATATTCACGTTACATCAATGTAAAAGTTATTATTACAGATGTTAATTCAAATGTGTATTGTCTTTATTTTATCTTTAAATTACATGAGTAGCATAGTAAATGGAGTAAATCTAAGTCAATTAATACATTTGTCCAATTGTGTGGCCAAATAACCTAGCTCAGGTGATTAACCTTCAGCTTTCAGTTTTTGGAACATTGTGCCATGGGTGTCTTTTAAGATTTTACCTTAAACATTGAATGCAAACATACTGTACCCTGCATTCCTGTTCCCAAAAGGACTTTGGAAGCAACTGGACTGGCAGGTGAGTTTTGATGAGACGAGGAGAAGTATCCAGACTGTCAGCCAGATCGGTTCCTGAATTGAAAGATGAAAACCAAACTGCTCTCTCACCTATTTATAGTATTCACAGGTTATACTACTGTGAATTAAATGAATAAACACATGGCCAACCTTTAATAATATGAAGAAGTTTCCATAATGAATGTGAAAAAGAGAATTGTTTACGTCATATTTTTGCCCATCAAAACATCACAATCTTACCAGATGATTGGTTTAGGCTCGTAATCTCCAGGAAAGGTACTCTATCATTAAGAGAGGTGGATGTCTGGCGATCTGGTTGTGTCTTCGAAAAATACAGAAGATCAAGAATGTAGGAGACCCATGTAGTTCCTGAAAAAGCAGAGAACAAACATTACCTAACTAAAACTTGTATTACCACACTCAAAATATCCTTGATTTCTATACACAAACCTGCTTTTGGGTATGTTGCAATAAGGATATCATCTGGTCTGGCTTTGAAGTTTTGAATTTTCTCCCAGTTGTCCGTGAAATAATGGACCATTGAAACTCCATGGAAATCAATCAAATTTGGCCGAGGCGGCGTCGTTGTCTAAATAAAGACGGGAGGATGACAAAACCATATATTTTCTTCTTTAAAGGAATTTCAAACAATATTTCACTGAGGCCTATAAAGGCTATTGTTGACGTCCGGCCTTTTACATCGAGTTGAACATTATTGTATGAGACAGGCTGCAGGTAATAACATTGACCCGAATTTTGATTTTGAGTAATGTAATTCAACTAATCAAGCCTAACTAAAATGTGATCTACTAGATCTGTTACCCTTAAATAACATGCCATTTATGCTAAATAGTTGGTGATTGCACAACATCTCTGTAGCCTATTAGTCGTATATGGTAAAGAAATAAATTATAATAATTACCTTGTCTATGGGCATGTCGGCAGCGTAGTTTTGCTTCCCCTGAAGTCTCTAGTCCAGTTGTTTTCTTCCTCTGCGTTCTGTGGGTTTTGTTTCTGGAATCCCTTTCCCCTACTTGTATTCGGTAACATTTGATGACCCAGCCCTAGCTGTGCAGAGGTGGGCAGAGCCTATTGCATTATCGCCCTATCAATGTTTGACCTAACTTTCTGAACATAATTCTATGATTGTAATGTCACTTATTATTTTATTTTATTATTTAGGCCTACTTACCGTATCTCATTCTCTGAATAGGTTTGACATGAATGATGTGTAGACCAAAGGAGTGGCTTTCGCTGCCTACTCAATGTGTCCTACCACTCTGCTCCAACTTAAATGTCTGACTGAGGTTGTTTGTCATAATGACCTGAAACGACCTATATGAGCCCTTGCTAGAACAGCGCCCTCCATCGAGTGGTCGGAGTAACAGCAAACCGTAACGCATGGTTCCATGTGCCAAAACAGAAATGTGGACATTGGTTTTATTATCAGTGGAAAATGCTACATTTAAAATAATTGTTTTTCTTTTATCCTTTCTAGCGAGAATTTATTTTTAGGAGGATTTTTCAAATTGTTTCAGGTAACCTTTATTTCATAATGCCACATTTATTTCATAATGCTACATTTCTTTACTTAAAGCCACATCATTTCATAATGAGGTCATCTCAGACCAAACCAACAGGACCAGAACAGGACTGAATCACTCATTAGGGCAGAACCCAATGTAAGAGAATTCACAACATTTCTGGTGGATGAAAGGACACAGGGCCTATAAAAATAAGTCGGGACAAGCTGTTGTGCGGACAAAATTTAATACATCAATGGGCTCTTAGATAGCCTACCATGCTATTCTTTACAGATCCAATTGATCAACATGGTTTATCAGCCTACTATTCGGGTTTGTATTGAAGACTTTTTAGAAATGCTACTCTTCAAGATATAGACATGGATGACAAAGTCTAAAATAGTTTGAGACTGATATCGAGCCCGTGTCAGTGTTGAACGCCCCGGTATGTGTGAAACTCCATCTATTCAGCTGCTTATTTCCACTAGTCAATCCACAACTACTGTAGCCTGCTAAAAAAAAGCATTATAAAGTTGCTATGGGTTGGGTCCTCACCATGGGGATAACACATGGGGAGTCCTTAGAACCTCCTCCTAGAACCATTTTATTTCTGTTCACTTTATCTTTTATTTAAGTACCCTAGAAGTTTTGTTTAACACGATATTCAGGACAAACATCTCGGTTTAAGGATGTTCTTTCATAAACATTGAAAGAAGGCGTTGAACTTATTTTTTAACACATAGGACCCTATCTTGCATCCGGCGCAATTGACTTAATCACTGGCGCATGTGTCGTTGCTAGTTTGCAACTGGCGCAGAGCTTTCTTTTCCCTCCTGCGCCACCCGTCGGTAAATTAGGGAATGATCTTGCGCCCCAAGGGGCGGCTCGGCGAAAGAGGGAGGAGTGTTCTGGCGCAAACGTTCCCTGGAGCTATCTTGCAGTTTCAGAAACCACTTGCGCCACAAACCAGGAAATACCTGGTTTAAAGTCTGTGGCGTTGTTCAGATGCTATTTTAAGGGCGCATGCATGATGTTGCTTGTGCACCTCGCACATACACTTTGCTTCTCTCATCTACCTAGCCACACATTCTTGGTAAATTATTTGGGAAAGAACAGCTGATACAGCGGTAATAAGTTGTACTTTTAAATCGATGCATCTGCAAACATCGTACAGCAAACACATATTTTCTTGACACAGACATTGTGTACATGCCCATAACTTTTTGGATTGATGAGTATTTGATCGTGAGAAAACATTGTTTTACCGCGAGTGAGTGTTAAAAAGAATGAATGAATGCGGGCGCGCGTGTGTGTATGTGTAACACACACACGCGCGCGGGCGCATGTGTGTGCGTCCATCTGTTTAAACACACGCAAACTAAACACGTAATGCATAATACAGTCCATGGCAATGCATATTAACGGGGGGACACATGCATATTAGGAACACAAGTTTATAACGATAATGCATACAATACTGATAAGAAACAGTGTTTATAATGTATTGCGTATATCATTAAATAGAACCGCAATTACCGCATATGTTAAATCATATACGTTTTCTTTGCCGAAATTTATTTGAGGACTCAGTATTTCTGAAGTTGTGGAAGAAAACCTTATTCCATGCGTGAATTAGGCCATATTATTTGGCCATAAACTGAGCCATTTGAAGTTTGAAATTCATGTGCATCTCTCTCATCGGAGATTGCAGACGCACTGTCAAAACATCAACTCGTCAGATTCAAATGCACTCATGGCTCTTAAAGGGGATGGGAGCTGGCACTCTCATTGGTTTATTGCACGTTACGCCCAAACCACACCTACGGGTAACTAGAATATTTCAGACCAACCCTTTTAGATATGCGCCGGGCGCAAGAGTCATTTTTCGCGCCGGTAAACTAGCGACATCGCCGTAGAACCGCCCACAAAGCTACTTGCGCTTGGCGCTTCTCACTTGTGGACCGTTTCAGACCGTTAAAATAGGGCCCATAGAGTTTGGTGTGTTATCGCAACAATGTTTAATTGAGGTGGCCACTAGAGTTGAGGTTGCAGATTGCAGATTGCAACAACCTGAATCAACTCTCCCCTCCCTTTCCACAACTAAGATGGACTGTACTAGCCTGTATTATGTAAGGTGCAAGTAGGTACTTCCAAAATTATGTAATCGCCTACGACAGCAGCAAGTAGCCAAGTGATGAGAATCTTTGATCGATTTATGAAATTCCTATACAACATCGACTATGATAATGCTCCTACACAACCACAGTAGGCCTACTAAAAGATAATCACAAATGGGTCTTAGTCATGGGGATAGCACGCCACACTCCTAAAACTATAAGCCCATTCCTTTGGTTCTATCTCAAGCTGTTTGTCCGTTCTTGGCTACTGTAGAATCATGGTGATACGACATAGCGGCCTCCGTGAAAGAGGAACCTCTCCCCATGTAGAACATACTGTGGCGAATATCAAAAAGCAGAGGCGTGATATTCTTTCTGTGACCTTATTGTAACTTTCCAAGAGTACAGCAAGACCTAACTTAACCGAGAGCTTAACATTTACTAACCTTCACTAACTCTCTTCACTCACTGTCTTCCTGTCTTCTTAACCGTCTTCAACTGTCCTCTTAAAGCAAAGCATGATGGGAACACATCAGCAACCAATAGCATGTTTTAATGGTATAAAACAACACAACAAACATAGCCCCGGCGCTACATTGCCCCCCCCACCAGTTCGCTTGTCCTCAGCCGACAACACAGTCCTGATAGCAACGGGGAGGCCGCCACCGCCGCCTGTGAGCCCGTGGTGTCGCATGCCCAACCCCCCACTGTCTGTTTGAGTCTGAGGACTTGTCGGTGTGAGTGCTGGGTGGGCTGGGTGTGTCGGGACATCCAGCCGCCCGGAGCCGGTAGGGTGCCAACGGTCTCTGTGTAACACCACCACCCGTCCACGGACACACGATAAACAACATCGGAAAGCTGTTCCAGCACCTCACAGGGCCCCACCCACTGTGGTCAGTTTGGGAGAGACCCCCTTTTTCAGGGATGGATTGTAGACCCACACCTTCTCCCCAGGCACAAAGGAGCGGCCCTGGCAACGGAGGTCATACCCCCGCTTTTGCCACATTTTTTACCGAAGGCTATGTCCACAGGCGTCCGCAGCTGCCTTCCAAACATAAGTGTGGCTGGTGTGCACCCCGTGCCCACAGGACATGGGGTAGGTGGCGGTCCCAGTCTCGCTGGTGTCGTGAGGTGACGATAGCCAGTCGCGTGGCAAGCGTCCGGTTGAACCTCTCCACTAGCATGTCGCTCTGGGGGTGGAGGGGCGTCGTCCTGGTCTTGCTTACCCCCATGCGTTTGCACACCTCAGCAAAGATTTGAGCCTCAAAGTTCCGCCCATGACCGCTGGGCAGTTCCTGAGGTGCCCCGAAATAGTGAAATAGTGAAACTATTTAATTGAAATAGTGAAATAGTAAATTGCCACGAGGACGTAGCAGTTCCCGCTATCTGTGGTGGGGAATGGGCCCAGGATGTCCACCCCAACCCGCTCCATGGGGGCCCCCGTATGGTATTGCTTGTTGAGGGTCTTGGCCACCCCATAGTGTCCTGCCCCCACCGAACCGTGGATCGCATGTAGCACCCATTGGCGCCAGTGCATGGGCACTAGTAATTGCCACATATCTCTCCCCCAGACTGGTGCACGCCAGACCCTGTAGAGTAGTCCATCCCACCGTGCCAAGGTGGCCCACTCGGAGAAGTAGGTCTTGGTTTCCACGGACAAGGCAGGGACAGCTTGCTGGGAGGGGGTGTGCCTGGTTGTCAACCCACTGTCCCACCCTGGCCAGTGTGGGGTCACTGTCCTGTGCTGCCTGGCACTCCTGGTCTTCCATGGCAGTCAGCCAACCTTCATCTGGCCCGACCAGTCCTGTGGCAGCTACCTGGAGAGTAGCTCCATCTCACTCCTCTTGGCGTTCACAGTGTCTGCAGTCCTCACAGGGGCGTCGGGACAGGGCATCTGCATTGCTGTGCAGACGCCCAGCTCGGTGTTGGATCTCAAAATCGTAGTCCTGCGGGGCCTCGATCCACCGGGCCACCTGACCCTCAGGCTCCTTGATGCTGAGCAACCAGGTCAGGGAAGCGCGGTCCGTCTGCAGGAGGAACCACTGGCCGTAGAGGTAGGGGCGAAAGTGTCTGAACGCCTCAACCACTGCCAGGAGCTCACGTCGGGTGAGGCAGTAGTTGTGCTCGGGGCAAGACAAGGAGCGACTGTAGTAAGCCATCACCCTCTCGTCCCCTGCTCTCTCCTGCGACAGGACTGCCCCCAGTCCCACGTCACTAGCATCAGTGTCGACTATGAAGCTGCGGCCAGGGTCAGGAAGGGCCAGGATGGTTGCGGTTGTCAGAGTAGCACGGAGCTGGGCAAAGGCGGCTGCACAGTCGTACTCCCAGCTGAACTCCCTCCCTTTGTCCGTGAGACGGTGTAGAGGGGTGGCCATTGGTGCGAAGTCGCGGACGAACCGTCGATAGTATGAGGCGAGCCCCAGGAAGCTGCGCACCTCACTGACATTTCGGGGGATGGGCCAGTTCCTTACCGCCTCCACTATGGCAGCCACGCTGCCATAGTAGCCACGCCTTCTGGCCACAGTTCATGGCCCAGGAACCTGGTCTCGCGCTGCAGCAGGTTGCACTTTTTGGGGTGTAGACGCAGGCCTGCGCCCTGAATGGCTTGGAAGACCTGGCGGAGGTTCTCCAGAGCCAGCTTGAAGTCCTTGGCATGGACCAGAAGGTAATCAACGTAGACCTCGCACTGTTTTCTGTGAACGTGAGCCAGAACCCTCTCCATAAGTCTGTCAAACGTGGCGGGAGCATTGAAGAGAACCTGGCTCTGCTGAGCATCGAGTCCTTCGCTGCTCCGCTAGTATACTTCCTGGATAGCATTGTCATCATCTGAAGATGGGGGCTGGGGAGTCTTAGCCCCCACGGAGGTCGCTGTTGTCGTAGACGGACAAGGCGGCGGAGACGGAGGTGGTGCAGCGCCTGGTGGACACAGCTGGGCTTGTGTACACCCTACCTTCCCCCCTTGACGGCGCTGGAGGGTCAGCGTCTCCATGCCGAGGTGAATGGCGTTCCTCGACACATCCACATAGTCTAGTCGCTCGGTGGGCGTTAGGTCGAGCAACACCTGCAGCGCCTTCCCCTCCAGTGCTAGAGCAACGTGGGCAGCAACTTGGTTGCTCCAATTTTTATTCACTGCAGCCAGCCCAACTTGCGCTAGGTACGGCTCCAGGGTTGTGATGCCGGCGTATCGTGGGAGCTTGAAGGTGGTCCGTGGGCTAGCGATGGGAATGCCAGCAGCAGCAGCCGGCGGAGAGGCGGTCAGCGGCGCCCTACAATACTTCAGAATGTAATGTTTGCAAATGGGCTATCACAGCCAACCTAGTGGTTCTACATGTTATATTCTTGTCTAATAGGAGTGTTGGAAAAATAACAGAGGAAAGCTAGCGATTTGTCTTCCCATGACAAAGCTGCTCAGATTGTTTCTTTGTTGTCCGGTGTTGCCTTAATGTATGGTTGTGTTTAAACAGAAAGTTCTGCAGTGTCATCATCAAATTTATTTGAACTTGTAGTGTGAACAGTACAGCTATCTGATGACTTGGTTGTGTAGCGTGACCAAGCTATAACTGTTATCGTCAGGCGTGACCGAGCCAGCACCTAGTAGCCATAGCAACCTTCAGGTACATTTGAACAGTTGAGTAATTCTTTGTTTATTAATACATATTTATTGTTTTATTTTTGTTCTAACATATTTTTAGATTGAAGAACATAGAGGAAGGATACATTCATAAAATATTAGTTTTAAAAATATTACTTTGGCGTATCAAGGAGCCACAGGGGAGGGGTATCCAGCTCAAGAACCTCCGGCTCCTGACCCCTGCAGTAGTACAATACCATTGTTAAACCTCCGATCATAAAATAACGTTTTCTTTTATATAACATATTAAACATTTTAGGTTGAATGATAAATAAAGGAAGGAAGCTCTGTGAGGATCCGTGGTCTGTCTGAGCTGCTCTGAGGCTGGATCTTTGCAAATGTGATGAACACAGAACTGTAAATACAACTTCATAAGATCAGATAAGATAAGATAGAACTGTATTGATCCCCAGGCAGGGACATTTGGCTGTTTACAAAAGAAGAATGACGTGCAAAATGAAAGGGAGGAAAAATCACAGGAAGTGCAAAATGAGCTGTATTCCAAGCGTATGGGTTTATGTATTTAAAGTGTCCAAAGTCGGTCAATTAAACTAAATGTTTTTATGTGAAGTAGAAGAGGGTCTAATGAAATGGTGGGGGTGGCAGGGGAATAGGCATGTATTGCATTGCCACAGCATTTAGTTTTGATGCCTTTAACAAAAACCTTCTATTTACAGAAAGAAAAAAAATCATTTAAGAAATTATTGGTGGATATGTTCCACTCTTAAGAAACTTTATAGTTCAATAGTTTTGAAACTGAGCTAATCTGTAATTACAGAAGTTACACCAAGGTTTAATGAAACACGTTGTCATTAGAGTACATTCTGCCATTGGAAAAGGATGCCGCAACCATTTTTGAAGAAACATCTCATTACATCGGTTAGTTTTCCACTTTGGTTTGCAGAGATATCCTATTCATTTTGAAAATATGTATTCTAAGTAATACATTTAAATTTTTCACATAAAAATATACTTTTTCTGATTTTAACTCATCATAATTTCACGATTAATTACGATAACAAAATACATGACTTCCAACATAATAAAACCCAACATTCGAATGCTCCTATGCTTCCAAAACAGAGGCTATGTTGGTCAAGCCCTATATCTGACTATTATTCGGTTTATAGATAGCACTATAAGGGACCCCCGGCTTTTCTATGATGACTCACGGTCTTACTAAATAGTTTTACATATGTACAAATGTTTTAAAGACCAGCAAAACACTGTAAATCTACGACCTTGTTGAAAGATCCTACATTTCCTGCTCTGTCACTCAGGTTTAATCATGATGTAGGAGTAGCCTGGCCAGATTTCAGACTAGAGTGCGGAACTGCAGCGTGGTATTCTTCATCTTCTTCTTATAGTCCTCATCAAACTGTTCATTCTGGGCTACGGTGAAGTGGTTTCTCCAGTCACCAACCTTCCCTGTGAAATACAATGTGTCAATCAAAAGTAAGGACGTCATAAACTTTAATCTTTCACGTTACCTAATTACCTTTTCTCATGAAGGGAGAGATCTTAAAGTCCATAGCTTTCACAGTTGAGTAGTTGGCCATGTCATCTTTCTTCATATTATCAAACTGTGATCGATGTCTGATTTGTTCCTTCTCTTTGGTTGTCGAGGTCAAACCAAGAAAGGAGCACAACTTATTTATCTCCCGTCCTGTGTCCTGTGCCCAAACAAATAAACAAACACACGCACACACACACACACACACACACACACACACACACACACACACACACACACACACACACACACACACACACACACACACACACACACACACACACACACACACACACACACACACACACACACACACACACACACACACACACACACACTTATAAACTGTGGGTCAATTGTTCCTATTAGTGTATGCTTCATCTTTCCAAGTACCCCTTGGTAACACAGACCCCTGGTTAAGAAATTGCGGCTCTTACACAAACACCACTTACCTCAACCATATCTTCAAAGAACATGTATTGGATTTTAGGATGGGACTGTTTCTTCTCCCACCAGCCAGTCACATGGTCATACCAGGATCCAAATACCACTAAACCCAGAGAGGAAAATATCAGATAACTTATATTGAATGTAAAGCAGAGGTAAATGTTGGCCTATTCTATTTTGGGTGTCTATTTTTGCTTTATTATGTTTTACACTGACTCTTTCCATCAATGAATCTCTGTAGGTAGCTGTTCCAGTCTCCTGGCTCTGGTTGGACGCAGGTCATGCGGTCAAAGTGGAAATAAGACACTGCATTGTCTTTAGCATTACGGGCCACATACACTACCTGCAAAGAGAGAATATGAACCAATGTTTGTTATTTGTATTTATTGAAAAAGGTATAATTTGTCAATAGCTACAAAGATAAAACCATATTCACTTTACATAAATATAAAAGTTATTATTACCGATGTTGATTTAAATATATATCGTTTTTAAATGCACAAAAAAGTAGAACATTCAATTGAGTAAATCTTAGTTAACATTTAATTAATACATTTGCCCAAATGTGTGGCCAATTAAGCTGCTCAGGTAATTCACCTTCAGCTTCCAGTGTTTTGCATATTGTGCTATGGGTGTCTTTGAAGATAACATTGAATGCAAACATACAATACCCTGCATTTCTGTTCCCAAAAGGACTTTGGAATCAACTGGACTGGCAGGTGAGTTTTGATGAGACGAGGACAAGTATCAAGACTATCAGCCAGATCAGTTCCTGAATGGAAAGATGAAAACCAATCTGCTCTTTAACCTATTTACAGTATTCACAGTTGGTACTACTGTGAATGAAATAAGGCAATTGAAATATACTGCACAAGAAAGGCATATCTACTTCTGACTATTTCATTAAGAAATATTATCAGGCTAACGCATGGCCATCCTTTAATAATTTGAAGAAGTTTCTATAATGAATTTGAAAAAGAGAATGGTTTACGTCATATTTTTGCCCATCAAAAAATCACAATCTTACCAGAAGATTGGTTTGGGATCGTAATCTCCAGGAAAGGTACTCTATCATTAAGAGGGGTGGATGTCTGGCGATCTGGTTGTGTCTGAGAAAAATAAAGAAGATCAAGAATGTAGGAGACCCATGTAGTTCCTGAAAAAGCAGAGAACAATTATTACATAACTAAAACTTGTATTACCACACTCAAAATATCCTTGATTTCTATACACAAACCTGCTTTCGGGTATGTTGCAATCAGGATATCATCTGGTCTGGCTTTGAAGTTTTGAATTTTCTCCCAGTTGTCCGTGAAATAATGGACCATTGAAACTCCATGGAAATCAATCAAATTTGGCCGAGGCGGCGTCGTTGTCTGAGTAAAGACGAAAAAAAAAATCGTGAGGATGCCAAAAGCATATATTTTCTTCTTCAAAGGAATTTCAAACCATGTTTTAATATTTTTTAGGCCTATAAAGGCTACTGTTGACCTCCGTCCTTTTACATCGAGTTGACCATTATTGGCTACAGTTAATAACTTTGACCCGAATTTTGAAAAGTAATGAATGTATGTAATGTAACTCAACTAATTAACTTAAATGTGATCTACTAGATCTATGTTACCCTTAAATAACATGCCATTTATGCTAAATATTGGTTGATTGCACAGCATCTCTGCAGCCTATTAGTCATCTATTGCTTAAAAACCAACAATTCCCAAATTACCTTATCTACGGGCATGTCGGCAGCCTAGTTTTGCTTCTCCTGAAGGTCTTAGTCCACTTGTTTTCTTCCTCTGCGTTCGATGGGTTTTGTTGCTGGAATCCCTTACTTTCCCCCACTTGGATTAGGTAACATTCGATGACCTAAACCATGAGTTCGCAGAGGTGGGCAGAGCCTATTGCATTATCACCCTATCAATGTTTGACCTAACTTTCTGAACATAATACTATGACTGTAATGTCGCTTATCATTTACTTTTATTATTTACTTACTGTATCTCATTCTCTGAATAGGTCTGACATGAATGATATGTACACCAAGGGAGCCAGGCTTTTGCTATTAAGTCAACGTGGCCTCCACTCTGCTCCAATCAACTGAGCTGGGCTATATCGCACCCTCACTACTGGGCTGAGGCGTGCTGGGTCCGGTAGAAAAGCGCCATAAACAACAGAATTAGTTGGGGGGAATTAAGCACATAAATAGGTCATTTCGCGAAAATTCATCTAAAAGCGTCAAATTTGGCACAGATGTAGTTCAGGTCATACTGAAATGATTTAGCTAGGGCGCCGGAGCCAGCGACCCTCAGGGCCAAGATGGCGGTCAAATCCAATATGGCCGCTGCCTGAAAAGGGTTCAGACTTTAGCTTTTGAACCACATGAGCTACAAATACAAACTTGATGTATTTTTTAGCTTAATTGATCATGGGAAACACATAGGAATGTTTATATTTATGATCCAGAATATTCTTTGACCCCTTAATCCTCCAAATCCAATATGGCCGCCACCTGAAAAGGGAATCGGCTGCATATTTTGAACCCGATGAGATACAAATGTAAGGTTGATATATATTTTACCTTTTCTGGCTACGGGAAACACAAAACAATAATTATTTATATTTATGATTGGTTATATGTGGACCCCAAATCCAATCTGGCTCCTATATGAAAAAGGGTTATGACTACAAATTTTGAAACAAATAAGCTACAGATGAAAACTTGATGTCTATTTAATTTTATTCACCATGACACACACAGGAATGCTTGCATTTGTGATTGCCTATGTTTAGACCCCACATTTGCCTTTACAAGAGAACAAGAAAGAAGCTGTACTCTCCAGCAGACCAGGGTATGACACGTCTGCCCTTCAGCCTTGTAATCATACAGAAGCAGATACAAGATTATTCCTGCATCTTGCACATGCTGGGGCCGATGGCCATAAAAAGGCATTTGTCCGGACTGTTGACAGCAATGTTGTCATCCTTGCCATCCGCTTCTTCAACACAATCGGCCTCACAGAGCTCTGGATCGGCTTTGCAGGTGGAAAAAGCTATGGGGACATTCCTGCTCATGAAATCAGCAAGCATCTTGGTCCCCAGAAGTCACTGGCCTTTCGACTCTTCCACACTTTAACAGGCTGTGACACAACCTCAACATTCCTGGGCCATGGGAAAAAGAGTGCATGGACAGCTTGGGAGGCAACACCAGATCTCACAGAATCCCTGGTTACCCTCACCTCCGACCCTGAACAGATCAACAATGATGTCCATGTCCAAAGACTGGAGCGTATGGTTGTCATCATGTACAGCAAGAGCTGTGGTTCCAGCCGCGTAGATGAAGCTAGACATCACCTTTTCTCGAATGGTACCAAGTCTCTCGGAACCTGCCTCCCACCCAAGCTGGGTGGGAGTTCAATGCATGGGGATGGTATCGGGACTCTACGAGCAAGACTTGGGAAACGTACTAATCTCGGAGACGCCAGTAAAGCCTGCACCATTCTCCTCTACTGTGGCTGCAAGAAAGCAGGCACTGCAAGTGCTGTAAAGCCCGAGTTCGTTGCACTTCTATATGTGCATGTGAGGGTGCTTGTACAAACAATGATGGTAGAGACGATGAGTGATCCGGTGAATGTGAGTGATAATGTCAATTCATGTAAGAGACCATCAGAATTCACTGTTGTTTTTCATGTTATTGCTGTTTTTTTGTTATGCTAAACAAACCTTTCAGAGTTTTGGACAAATGTACTATATTATTCTTTTAACAATTTGACATAATATGGATATTGCCTTGCAATAATAGATGTGCCTTATTCTTTCATATATGATTAAACTTTGAATGTATTCACCTGTGTTACACTGAAAGCATTTCACTTTTAAAAGGATATTAATCAAGGTTACAGACTTACACAAGCATAAATGAAAATATGCCAATGGACTACCTGTGGTCAATGAACATAAAATAGAAACCACATCATAATTTGTAGCGCATTTGGTTAAAAATTTGAACCAAATATGGCCGCTGCCTTTTTCGGGCAATGGCCATATTGAATTTAGAGACCTCCTTGAGGAGCTTTGCGCTCTGCAGAAAGGTGAAAAGATCAAGAGAAGTAGTTCTATCATGAAACTGGATCCCTTCCTCCAAGATGGGGTTCTCCGGGTTGGTGGAAGATAGCACCGGGCAGCCTTGCCAGAACACACAAAGCATCCAGCTATCCTGGCCAAGGATCACCACATCACGACCCTGATCATCAGGAACGCTCATGAGGAAATCAGACATGCATGGAGAAACCATACCCTTGCTCAGCTGAGACAAAGGGTCTGGATACGCAAAGGAAATGCAGCGGTGATAAGTGTGCTTTCAAAGTGTGTGAAATGCCGGAAGTGTCAAGCTGCTGTGAGTGAACAGAAGATGGCGAATCTACCACCTGATCGTCTACTGCCTGACCATCCACCGTTCACTAACGTCTGTGGAGACTCTTTCGGCCCCTTTGAAGCAAAGCGTGGACGTGTGCAAGTCAAGCGTTATTGAGTCTTGTTTACTTGCCTTACAGTCACAGCAGTCCACATAGAAATCTCGCACTCTCTCGACATTGCCTTGTGTATAAATGCAGTGAGACATTTCATAGCCAGAAGAGGACAAGTGGAGGTTATGAGATCCGATAATGGAATGAACCTGGTAGCTACAGAACACGAGATCCGCCAGGCAATGAAAGAATGGAACCAGTCCCAGATCTCTGAGGCTCTACTGCAAAGGGGAGTCACTTGGATCTTCAACCCGCCTGCCGGGTCGCAACACGGTGGTATCTGGGAGCGACAGTTAAGAACAGTCCGGAAGATACTTACCAACCTTCTGAAGCTCCAGTCACTGGATGATGAACGTCTGCAAACTGTGATGTGTGAAGTAGAAGCAGTGATCAACAGCAGACCCCTTACCAAGTCATCTGATGATGTGGACGACCTCGAGCCACTGACGCCGAATCATCTTCTCCTGCTCAAGGGAAAACCAGCACTCCCTCCAGGTGTGTTTCAGAAGAAGGATCTATATTCAAAACGAAGATGGAGGCAGGTGCAGTATATCTCTGACATCTTCTGGAAGCGCTGGTCCAGAGAATACTTGCCCCTACTGCAAGAAAGGCAGAAGTGGCTGGAGAAGAGGAGAAATGTGAAAGAGGGAGACATCGTACTAATCGTGGACGAGAGGGCTCCAAGAGGAGCCCTCTCGTCTGGTTGATGGGAAAAGTTGAGAAGACAATTCCCGATGCCAAAGGGTTTGTCCGTCAGGTCCTTGTCAAAACAAAGACCAGCACCTTAGAGAGACCCATAGATAAGTTGTGTCTCCTGCTCGAGATGGAAGAATCTCATGGACAATAAAGGACATTATTATCTAGGACTTTATTATTTTCATAGTTGCCTATCTTGTGGGCTTCAACTAGATTGGTCGAGGTTGTTTATGTTGTTTTAGACATATGAAAGAGGACAGAAGGAAATTAGAAAATGCAAAATTATTCTTTAGTTTTAGTTAGTTAATTGTCATCCCCATGATGAGCAATTAGGGGCCGGAATTGTTAGTGCAATTTTTCCATATTGTAATTTAGACTTAGATATTATTAGGATTTAGATATTATATATTTAGATTATTATTTAGTGATTGTTTATTAGATTGATTAACTAATTGTTTTGCATAGTTTTGCATTTTAGTTTAATAACTGTCGAGTGTACTTGTTTTCATTACTTATAATTATTAGAGATGCATAGGACATTGGTTGCTATAGAGGGCGCTGTTAAACTGTAGCACTTAGGAAAAGTAAGGCCCAATCTCAATACTTCCCCTTACCCCTTATCTTCCCCCTTACCCTTGAAGTTGCGCGTTCATGTGAGAGCTAGTGGTGTCTCAATACCCAATTTGATCAAGATTAAGGGATAAGATTGAGTGTTATGTACCCCTTATTTTTAAGATGATTTGAGAGCTCACTTGGGCCGAATCTCGATTCTTCCCCTTGCCCCTTTTGCTTTGTCTTTGTCTTTGTCTTGGTTAAGACAAAGACAAAGACAAAGCAAAAGGGGCAAGGGGAAGAATCGAGATTCGAAAACTGTGTGTTTTGTGTCATTTTGTGGCTTTCAGTAAAGACGAGCAAACGCACAATTTTTCTACCGTCGTTTCAACAGTAAACACGCGTAGACCTCGTTCTTTCTGTCAAAGAGTGGTTAATCGACTGAATATGTTTAGAGCGATTTACGAATGCACTACAAGGGAGTTTTAGCCACTACGGACATGGTGGCGTCCGTGAAAGAGGAACCCCTCCCTGACCCCTCCCCATGTAGACTATACTTAAGAGTGTAATGTCACGTAATGTGAATATGTATTATATAGATAATATAAATACAAAAATAAAGGGAGGGAAAATTACAGGAAGTGCAAAATGAGCTGTATTCCAAGAGTATGGGCTTATGTTAAAGTATCCATAAGACCTGGATGACATAAGACCTAGTGGCCATAACAACCTTGAGATACATTTGAACATTTGAGAAATTCTTTGTTTATTAATACATATTTATTGTTGTTGTTTTTTCAAACATATTTTTAGATTGAAGAATATTGAGGAAGGATACATTCATTAAACATTAGTTTTAAAAATAATACTTTGGCGTATCAAGGCGCCACATTGGAGGGGCATCCAGCTCAAGAACCTCCGGCTCCTGACCCCTGCAGTAGTACAATACCATTGTTAAACCTCCGATCATAAAATAACGTCTTTTTTATAACATAATAAACATTTTAGTTTGAATGATAAATAAAGGAAGGCAGCTCTGCAAAGATCTGTGGTCTGTCTGAGCTGCTCTGAGGCTGGATCTTTGCAAATGTGATGACGCAGAACTGTAAAGATTAGATAAGATTCAACTGTATTGACCCCAGGCAGGGACATTTGGCAGTTAACAAAAGAAGGAAGACGTGCAAAAATAGAGTAGCCTAACTGCAAAATGAGCGATTTTCCAAGTTAATGGGTTTATGTTTTTAAAGGGTCCAAACTCAGTAAATTAAACTAAATGTGTTTATGTGACGTAGAGGAGGGTCAAATAAGATGGTGGGGTGGCAGGGGAATAGGCATGTATGCCACAGCCGTTTTGATGCCTTTAACAAGAATCACTTTCTACTTACAGAAAGTAAAAAATAAACATGAATGAAATTATTGATGGATATGTTCCACTCTTTGTAACTTTTGTGTTCAATATTTTTGAAACTAAGCTAGTCTGTAATTACAGAAGTTACACCAAGGTTTAATGAATAAGGTTATCATTAAAGTATCTTCTGCCATTGAATTAAGGATGCCACATGCAACCATCTTTCAAGAAACATCTCATTACATTGGTTGGTTTTCCACTTTGGTTTGCAGAGATATCCTATTAATTTTGAAAATATGTATTCTATGTAATACATTTTAATTCTAACATTCTAATTCTAACATGAAAATATACATTTGCTGATTTAACTCAAATCATAATTACACGATTAATTACTATTACAAAATACATGACTTCCATCATAATAAAAACCAACATTTGAATGCTCCTATGCTTCCACAATAGAGGCTGTGTTGGTCAAGCCCTATATCTGACTATTATTTGGTTTATGATTAGCACTATTAGTGACCCCGGCTTGTCTAGGACGACTCATGGTCTTACTAAATAGTAATATATATATATATATATACATACAAATGTTTCAAAGACCAGAAAAACACTGTATGTCCTTGTAGAAAGATCATACATATCCTCCTCTGTCACTCAGGTTTAATCATGATGCAAGAGCAGTCTTGCCGAACATCAGACTACAGTGCGGAACTGCAGCGTGGTATTCTTCATCTTCTTCTTATAGTCTTCATCAAACTGATCATTCTGGGCTACGGTGAAGTGGTTTTTCCAGTCACCAACCTTCCCTGTGAAATACAAGGTGTTTGTCAAAAGTAAGGACATCATAAACTTTCATCTTTTCCATTGTCTGAATTACCTTTTCTCATGAAGGGAGAGATCTTAAAGTCCATGACTTCCACAGTTGAATAGTTGGCCATGTCATCTTTCTTCATATTATCAAACTGCGATTGATGTCTGATTTGTTCCTTCTCTTTGGTTGTCGAGGTCAAACCAAGAAAGGAGCACAACTTGTTTATCTCTCGTCCAGTGTCCTGTGCAGAAACAATCAATCACAGACAAACACACACACACACACACACACACACACACACACACACACACACACACACACACACACACACACACACACACACACACACACACACACACACACACACACACACACACACACACACACACACACACACACACTTATAAACTGTGGGTCAATTGTTCCTATTAGTGTATGCTTCATCTTTCCAAGTACCCCTTGGTAACACAGACCCCTGGTTAAGAAATTGCGGCTCTTACACAAACACCACTTACCTCAACCATATCTTCAAAGAACATGTAGTGGATTTTAGGATGGGACTGTTTCTTCTCCCACCAGCCAGTCACATGATCAAACCAGGATCCAAAAACCACTAAAACCAGAGAGTAATCCATCAGATAACTTATAGTAAGGGTGAAGCAGAGGAAAAATAAGGCCTATTCTATTGATTAGGTATATTTTGAGGCACTGACTCTTTCCGTCCATGAATCTCTGTAGAAAGCTGTTCCAGTCTCCTGGCTCGGGTTGGCATACATTCATGCGGTCAAAGTGGTAATAAGACACTGCATTGTCTTTAGCATTACGGGCCACATACACTACCTGCACAGAGAGAACCCCCATTAGGACCCTGCACTAAGAACGCTATCAGTATTTTTTCGGTACTTATTGGCAAAGATATCTTTCAAAACCAACTACAAAGATACATGTGACGTAAATTTAAAAGTAAGCATTACAGATTTAAATAATAAAACTACTTCTATTCATAATACACAATACTGCTATTTAAGTAAATAAAAAATACTTAAGTTATGTTCGCCAAATTTTGGAGCACTATAAACTTTTATTGCATGTTGTTTCATGTGTGCCCATTTATATTTTAAATGAATACTGTACCCTGCATTTCTGTTCCCAAAAGGACTTGGGAACCATCTGGACCGGCAGGTGAGTTTTGATGAGACGAGGAGAAGTAACCAGATTGTCTGCCAGATCGGTTCCTGAATGGTAAGACGTGTGTAAAATGTTTAAATGCATTTCATTTTTCATTAAATGAGTGAACTGGAAAATATTCACAATCTAACCAGAAGGATGGTTTGGAACCGACGTAATCTCCAGGAAAGGTACTCTATCATGAATAGGAGTGGATGTCTGACGATCTGGCTGTGTCTGAGAGAAGTACAGAAGATCAAGAATGTAGGAGACCCATGTAGTTCCTGAAAAAAACGAAAAAAAAACATTACTAAACCATGTAATTACCACTCTCAAAATCTCTGATCTCTTGATTTCTAGTCCACAAACCTGCTTTTGGGTATGTTGCAATCAGGATATCATCTGGTCTGGCTTGGAAGTTTTGAATTTTCTCCCAGTTGTCCGTGAAATAATGGACCATTGAAACTCCATGGAAATCAAATAGATTTGGCCGAGGCGGCATCATTGTCTGAATTAAAGATCAACAAAACAAATAAATGTATAGATGCATTTTGAAGATACCAAAAGGATATTTTTTCTTATGTGAAAATATTTTTAACAATATTTGACACAGGACTTTACATGGTATTTGTTGTCAGTGTCCAGCAATTGAACATAATTGTTTTAAAAAGTCTACAGGTTAATTCTAGACTGGACTTTGCCTTGAAGTCAAAATACATCCTAACTAACTAAAACTATCTTTGTTCACCTCATAAAGAACATGATACTTTTGGTAAAGACCACTCTCTGGGAGGATTCAGAAAAGGCCTGAAACATTCAATCCAAACATTACCTTGTCAGCTGCCATTTCTTCTCCCTAGCTTTTCTGGCAGCGTTGCAAGCCCCTGGTTTTCGTTCTCTATGTTCTTTTGAAATCCCTTCCTTCCTCTCTTTGGTTTACACAACTGTCATTTGACCACAATAACTGCATCAACGTTTGACAGGCTGATAGAGATAGGAATTACGACCATAACATGAAATACGTCTTTCTATTACTTTTGGGCCAAACGGTTTCCACCCCTCTCCAGAAGACTATTGTCTATTGTCCAGAGCTTCCTGCATATTCCCCAAGCAGATCTAAAGGGGGCCCCACTTCCAGGAGACATATACAAGCAGCAGATGTTGAGTCGACTGCCCCTACTGTTCCCTTCATGGCAGGCTTTATGATAATAAATGGAGTGGACAGATAACACTGGTTAACAAATAGCTAGATAAACCAACAAAATCAAAGCAAAGCTAAAATAAAGCTTAAAATAAAACATTTCTATAGTTATTATTATTAATGTTATCAATACGGCTTCAAAAAACATAATATTCCTTACAAAGGGTGTACCACAGACGGAGAACCAGCTTCATAATACACTTTGGTATCCCAGGAGGTCATTTTATGATGGTCAATTATGGCCTTGTTGTTTTCCTTATGGAACAATCTACAAGTTATGGTTCTGTGTTAATTTGCCACTGCGCATGCTCACGGACTAAGAAACTGAGGCAGGCTGTTCAAATTCTTCGCAAAGATAGTGGCTGTGATAGGCAGACTGATAATTCTGAAATCTTACTGCATAGCAACATTTAAATATGTCCCATTTTCCCCACTGAGCCAGGTCATTGCAAATGGTGGGCCGAAGCAATGCAGGACATTTAACATTCAAGAATTCCAACTGCTTGCCTCTCAGTCTCTGAGGATACAAGGTGGCGTGTAAACACAGAATGCTTAACTTTACAATACAATCAGTTAAAAAACACACCCTGTACATTAGCCTTGAGTGATAAGCACTAATAAAAGCCTGCTGACACATTCAAGTCTTGACATGCATTAAGTTGTGTGATAAATATCCAATTTAACTACAAAATAGGCTTTGTTAACAGCTCAAGCTTGATTCTCTCTTGACACAGAGGAGCTGAGACGGGGTATTTAGGAAGTTGGGTTTATTGGGCAAGGAGTAACGACAAGCCGGGGCTAGGCAAGCCATGGTCAGGCAGGCGAGGGTTCGGTAACAGGTAGGCAGTCAGGCAGGCAGGGGCTCGGCGGTAGGCGGGTAGTCAGGCAGGCAGGGATTCGGCAACAGGGTGACGAACGGAGAACTAGAAACGGAGGAAAAAGGGTTACTGGAGGACAGGCTAAAACGGGCTAGACTTTGGATAACGCTGGTAGGACCGATACTAACTGAGTAGTGGTAAACGACGAACTGGCGCCGGCTGATTCCCTACTTCCCTACTACCGTTCCCTACTTCAGCCGGGAGATCCTCGGCTGAAGTAGGGAACGGTGATCGTAGATTGCAGACAGGTGTGTAGAGGGAGTGAGGACCAGTGGCGCCAAGTGGCCACTAGAACCTACGGACTTCGGTGGGGGTTTCATTCCGTCTGCGCATGGCACCTTCTCAACGAAGGTGTGCGCATGCAGCCAGAGGGGGCGCCAAAATACCTATTCCCAACACAATGTTATGTAGTACTTCATTGATAACCGCTACGCAGCGCAAATTTTTTTTTACTGCTCGTGGCGCCCCCCATGTGACTTGGCGCCCCCCACAAATATGCCGCCCCGGGCTGCCTGGTTTGCCCGTACCTAAAACCGCCACTGCACACAAGGACTTAGTAATTTATTTCGGTACATTTAGTGAGTATATATTTGTATTGTATGTGTCATTTTTTCTCATCGCTGATGATTGATTGTGCGGATAAGCACCTGCAGGGAGTTGCTAATTAGCAATTGTGGAGTGTGTCAACAAAAAAAAGTTAAAACAGTATGTGACATAGGCCTATATAGGCTATTTGTTTTCAGTTGACGGTTAGTTAAATAAAGTTGACCATAAATGCTTGACCATAGCCTAAAGGATTATACATTTCACTTAACTTTTTTTACCAGTCTAAAGCTAGGCCTATCTATAGAGCAATACGTCACCCAAGGCCGGACTAACCATCTGGCTAGTGCCCAGAGACACCTTTCGGGGATGAAGCTAAAAATATATTCATCAATATAAATATTTGTTTGGCATACCCAGGAGCCACATGGTAAGGGCTCCCAGAAAAAAAAAGCCTTTGGCTCCTGACACCTGCACTAGTACATTACCGCTGTTAAACCATGATCATAAAATAATGTTTTATTTTTATACAATACATGAAACATTTTACATGGAAGGATGAATGCAGTCAAATGTGCTGGCGCAGAACTGTAAATTCAGCTTCATAAGTTCAGATAACACTTTATTGATCCCAGACGGGGCAGTTGGGATGTTCAACAGCAGCAGGAAGACTTGCGAAAATAGAGATGCAAAGTACAATTAAAAAATAAAATAAAATAGTAAATATGATGGACGGATGATAAACCTGTAATGTAAATATAAAAGATTCATAAATGAACAAATAAATGTAAACAAATTGCAAAATTTACTTTATTTCATGTGTATGGGTATACTGTATATAAAGTGTTCAGAGCAGCTTACATTTTAAAGTGTACGGGTGAAGTATAAGAGTATTTTAAAAGGGTTGAACAAAATCTAGTGCGTAAGTTTGCAGGGAAAGATGAGGGTGAGAGGGGAAAAGGTATCCAGTCCATGTCGTTTATCTTTGAAGCTGTAACCCACAATCGATTTATACATACAGAAAAAAATAACATGAATGAACTTGTTGATGGATGATTTGTTCTTGGAAACTTTCTACTTCAACATTGTTTAGACAGAGCTCATCAGTATGGTAAAGATGTATCACAATGTAGGTTTAACAAAAATAATGGTCATTATATTATCTTCTGCCTTTGAGAAAAGGACATCTACCTCCCTACCGGTTGAATAATATACCAGGATCAATAATGTTAACAAATATAGACGTTGGACTCTCCTGGACTGAGTCTGATTTGACTTTGAGGCTGGGTAAGGCTGAATACATGTTAAACCAGACATCTCCATAGACACTCAAGGAAAGGTCTCCTGCATGACAACATGGAGCACCAATGTCATTTTTGAATATCTGCAAACCGTACATAAACCAGCTTTCAACAACACCGCCCTGCGTCCTTTTAGTTGGAGGAGCTCAGAAAAGCCAACTTGGTGGAGTGCAGCCACCGACATTGTTACAGATTACTGTATGCTTTATTCTGAGTATAATTTAATTTAAATTATTTTTTTTGTACACAAAGAGCACAGTATATAAAAACAATGTCACATATTTTTATATTCATTTATTATGACAAATATTATTGTTGAGGGGGGATGTTTTCATTTTTGACAAATACACTTACTGTGAATGAAGATTATGATTAGCAATATATAAAGGCCAACAAGACACATTAAATCTTCGTCCTTGACTGGCCAGACTTCAGACTAAAGTGCGGAACTGCAGCGTGGTATTCTTCATCTTCTTCTTATAGTCTTCATCAAACTGTTCATTCTGGGTTACGGTGAAGTGGTCTTTCCAGTCGCCAACCTTCCCTGTGAAATACAATGTATGTACGTATACAATGTCAGTCGAAGGTAAGGACATCATAAACTTAAATCTTTAAAGTTATAAGTTTTACCATTTCTCATGAAGGGAGAGATCTTAAAGTCCATTGTTTCAAATGATGAGTAGTTGGCCATGTCATTTTTCTTCATGTTATCAAACTGCACTAGATGTCTGATCTGTTCCTTCGCTGCGGCTGTCGAATTTGAACCGAGAAATGAGCTCAACTTGTCTATCTCTCGTCCAGTGTCCTACACACACACACACACACACACACACACACACACACACACACACACACACACACACACACACACACACACACACACACACACACACACACACACACACACACACACACACACACACACACACACTTTTAGCACAACAAACATTGACTGCATTTTCTGAAGGTTATATCTTTTTATCTTGGAACACCCCCCGTGTTCCAAGATGAAAATATATAACCTTCAGTAAATGTGTATGGAACACATACCCGTGGTTAAGAACTGCTGCTCTTACACAAACACTTCTTACCTCAACCATATCTTCAAAGAACATGTAGTGGATTTTAGGATGGGACTGTTTCCTCTCCCACCAGCCAGTCACATGATCATACCAGGATCCAAAAACCACTAAAACCAGAGAGGAATTAATCAGATCACTTATAGTGAAGGTGAAGCAGAGGTAACTGTCGGCTTATATTCCGTTGATTACGTATATTTGGCTTAAATGTGTGATGTACAAACTCTTTCCATCCATGAATCTCTGTAGGAAGCTGTTCCAGTCTCCTGGCTCTGGTTGGACGTAGGTCATGCGGTCAAAGTGAAAAAAAGACACTGCATTGTCTTTAGCATTACGGGCCACATACACTACCTGCATAGAGAGAACCCCCATTAGGACTTCTGCATTAACATCGCTATCTGTTAAACAATATTCATCGCTATCAGTTATTGTTGGGTATTTATTGGCAATGGCATCTGTTGTAAATAACCACAAAGATAAATCAATATATAAATCAAAGATAATCTGTCAAAGTAACAGATTTTATGGGAATGTCAACAACAAACTAAAAATATTTATCTCAGTCAATACATCTGTTGTAAAATAAATTGTCCAATTATGTCACAATTTGGCACAATTATCTTAGCTCAGACCATTAACTTTAAGTGTTTGGTATATTGATTCATGTGTGCCCTTTTATACTTTAAATGAATACTGTACCCTGCATTTCTTTTCCCAAAAGGACTTGGGAATCATCTGGATGGGGAGGTGAGTTTTGATGAGACGAGGAGAAGAATCCAGACTGTCTGCCAGATCGGTTCCTGAATGGGAAGATTTACAATTCTTTAACTCACTGAGAGTCTTCACAGTTAACATTTCTGTGAATTACACATTTGGGATGCATTCGGAACAATAGGCATAATCTACTTCTGACTATATCGTGTCACATGGCTAACCGTCACTATTAAAAAAAAAAATCCATTATGAATGTGAGTTGCCAAAACATAATGAAATAGAAAAATTTAAATAAGTTTTATTTTTCCTTAAAGACTGACATGAAAATAATCAAAATCTAACCAGAAGGATGGTTTGGGATCATAATCTCCAGGAAAGGTACTCTCTCATAAATAGGGGTGGATGTCTGACGATCTGGCTGTGACTGGGAAAAGTACAGGAGATCCAGAATGTAGGAGACCCATGTAGTTCCTGAGAGAGAGAGAGAGAGAGAGAGAGAGAGAGAGAGAGAGAGAGAGAGAGAGAGAGAGAGAGAGAGAGAGAGAGAGAGAGAGAGAGAGAGAGAGAGAGAGAGAGAGAGAGAGAGATCTTGAAGATTTCAGTGTCATTCTCTTTGGCAATTCCATTGACCAGTACTGTTATATTATTACCCAAAGATATAAAGTGATGCAGCCGACACCCATTTTGTCATTATACCGCGAATGCAAGAGCACCAGTGGATCATAGGCTTTGTCTCAATTGGTCGATAGGTACTTAAAATACATTTATTGACATGAAAATCCTCAAGAGTGACACAAGTTACACAAGTAACAATGACAAACCTCATTGGGCTCACAAACCTGCTTTTGGGTATGTTGCAATGAGGATATCATCTGGTCTGGCTTGGAAGTTTTGAATTTTCTCCCAGTTGTCTGTGAAATAATGAGTCATTGAGACTCCATGGAAATCCAATAGATATGGCCGAGGTGGCATCGTTTTCTTGGGAAAAGATGAGCAAAATAAATACATTGATAAATACATTGGATGGATGCATAAGGGATATTTTCTTATTTGAAAAGAGTTTGTACAATATTTGACATAGGCCTGTATCTGCTTTTTTACATTATGTTAAACATAATTGTTTGATATGACCTACAGGTTACTCATTTTAACTTGACTTTAGACCTAACATGCAAAAACTATCGTCAGATCTTTGTTGCCCTTTAGATAACATGAAACTTTTTAAAGATAACGTTTTGGGACGATTCAAAACATTTCTGTTGAAGTAATTTGTTAGGCATAAAACCAATCATCAAAAAAATACCTTGTTTGCAGGCATGTCGGCTGCCATTGCTTTCGGCAGAGTTGACTCCCTCTGTGGTGTGTGGGTTCTGATCTTTATATCTCCTGCTTTCCCCTCTTTTGATTTCACAACGCTCATTTTGCGGGTTATTCTGTTAATCATTGACAGAGATGGCTTGATCACAGCTACATCTATTTGAAATACGTAGTTTGATAACGTGTTGGTATTTTGTACTGCTATTTGAGCCAAGTTAATCTATGGTCATTTTGTATTTTGATTACTTAAAGGTGTTGGCCGGTTTCTTAAGACCCAAGAAAGGCCAACCAGACACTGTTTATCTACCAACATGTAGAGATCATCTGTGTCTTCTGTGTCCATCACGTCAATCATGATGCAAGAGTAGCCTGCATGGTCTTCAAACTTTTGTGCAGAACTGGGCATTCTCCCTCTATTGGACGGGGTCTGATTGGACGGGGTCATTTGGCTAGGTAAGGCTGAATAGCTGTTAAACCAGCCATCTCAACAGACACTCAGGGAGAGATCACAAGCAAAATGACAAAACGTCTTTCAACAACACCGCCCTACATCCTTTTAGTTGGAGGTGCTCAGAAAAGCCACCGAGGTGTGTGGCCGCCACCCATGCAGTGTAGCCACCGAAATTGCTACAGAGTATTGTAGGCTTTTTTCTGAGCATAATGTCATTTATATATATTTTTTTTGTACACAGTATATAATTAAAAACAATGAGACACATTTTTATTGTTGAGTGCGGATGTTTTCATTATTGACAAACACACTTTCGATTGACGATTATGGCTAGGACTAATATAAAGCCCAACAAGACATTGTTAACTATGTCCTTTTAGAAAGATCATACATATCCTCCTGTCACTCAGGTTTAATCATGATATGAGAGTAGCCTGGCCAGACTTCAGACTATAGTGCGGAACTGCAGTGATGCATTCTTCTTCATCTTCTTCACATAGTCTTCATCGAACTGTTCATTCTGGGCTAGGGTGAAGTGGTTTTTCCAGTCACCAACCTTCCCTGTGAAATACAATGGCTGTGTTCAAAATCGTTCCCAATGACGGATATAGTGCACTATATAGGGTGCTCGCCATTTTGTAGTGGTGTTCGAATTCTCAGTGGTTAATTTCGTGCACTTATATAGTGCACTTAAAATACCCAAAATTTGAGTGTACATACGATGTTCCCTACACATTACTCCCGTATACCACAATGCAATGCGGTCGTGTTTTCCGGAAGAGAAGAAGCTGAATAGCCGCGAAAACGAAATACATTTAATGGAGTCTCCGGCTGTGGTAGAAATGTCAACAATTAATTTGGGAATTAACATAGAAAATGTAACATTCAAACATAATTTAAAAAATACCTTGAACAAGGAAATGTAACATTCAACGTCAATACAACCTCCAGCTTTCCTTGTGAGTGCCTGGTTTGTTTCATGATATGGGCGCATCTCTCTGCGTCACACAAATACCCGGCGCATTTACTGACGCAATTGAAGTTTAGAAATGTTCAGCGCAGTGTCAGAATTCTCGTTTGTTCGTTCCCTATATAGTGCACTATATCATGAACACTACATAGGGAATAGTGAGTGAATGAATAGGGAACGATTTTGAATGCAGCTAATGTGTCAGTCAAAATTAAGGACATCGTGAACTTTAACCTTTAAAGGTCTCATGTCATGCCACCAGGTGTGGGTGTGATTAGTTAATCACACACACCTGGTGGCATGACATGAGCCCTTTAAAGTTACAAGTCTTACCTTTTCTCATGAAGGGAGAGATATTAAAGTCCATTTCGTCAAATGATGAGTAGTTGGTCATGTCGTTCTTCTTCATGTTATCAAACTGCACGAGATGTCTGATCTGTTCCTTCTCTGCGGCTGTCGAATTTGAACCAAGAAAGGAACTCAACTTGTCTATCTCTCGTCCAGTGTCCTACACACACACACACACACACACACACACACACACACACACACACACACACACACACACACACACACACACACACACACACACACACACACACACACACACACACACACTTTAACCCTACATCTTGACCACAAGGTTCTATTTTTTCATTTTGGGAACACATACCCCTGATTAAGAACTGCTGCTCTTACACAAACACTACTTACCTCAACCATATCTTCAAAGAACATGTAGTGGATTTCAGGATGGGACTGTTTCCTCTCCCACCAGCCAGTCACATGATCATACCAGGATCCAAATAACACTAAAATCAGAGAGGAATCCATCAGAAACTTCTAATGAAGGTGAAGCAGAGAAAAATGTAGGCCTGAATTCTGTTGATTATGTATATTTTGCTTTAATGTGTGATGTACAGACTCTTTCCGTCCATGAATCTCTGTAGGTAGCTGTTCCACTCTCCTGGCTCTGGTTGGCATAAGTCCATGCGGTCAAAGTGGAAAAAAGACACTGCATTGTCTTTAGCATTACGGGCCACATACACTACCTGCAGAGAGAACCCCCATTGTAGGCATTTACATCTCTGAAACAATATTTGTAAGGTCTTTATTGGCAATGGCATCCTTTGTAAATAACTACAATGATATATCAATATACATATGAAATATATCTCAAAGTAATTATCACAGATTTTGATTGAAATGTCATTAAAAAATATATTCAGAATACACAACACCGCTGTACAATTGTGCACAATTTACTAAAAATAGGGTGTACAAATGTACTTAACGCCGACCTTCAGCTTTTATACTTAAAATAAATACTGTACCCTGCATTTCTGTTCCCAAAACGACTTTGGAATCATCTGGACCGGCAGGTGAGTTTTGATGAGACGAGGAGAAGAATCGAGACTGTCTGCCCGATCCGTTCCTGAATGGGAAGATGAACCATTAACTCATCATTAACTTACTTATAGCACTCACATTTAATACTTCAGTGTACTGTGTACTGTTCACTTTTGGGATATTTTGCTCACAAAAGGCATAATCTACTTCTGACCATATCATTAAAAAATATCAGTATCATATGCTATTTTAAAGAAGTTTTCCATAATGAATGTGAGTTACCAAAATATTATAGGGAAATAGAAAAATGTTAAACAATTTTATTTTTCATGAGAAGACTGACATGGAAATATAACACAATCTCACCAGAAGGATGGTTTGGGTACTTCGACTCCAGGAAAGGTACTCTCTCATGAATAGGGGTGGATGTCTGACGATCTGGCTGTGACTGGGAAAAATACAGGAGATCAAGAATGTAGGAGACCCATGTAGTTCCTGAGAGAGAGAGAGAGAGAGAGAGAGAGAGAGAGAGAGAGAGAGAGAGAGAGAGAGAGAGAGAGAGAGAGAGAGAGAGAGAGAGAGAGAGAGAGAGAGAAAAGTGTTAATCTTGAAGAATTCAGTGTCATTCTCTTTGGAAAAACTATTGGCCAGTACTTTTATATTTCCAACAGATACAAAGTGACGCAGCCTACATCCATTTTGTCATAATACCGCAAATACAAGAGCATCAGTGGACCGAAGGCCTTGTCTCATTCGGTGATAGTTACTTTAAGTAACGATGACAAAAATTACAAAAACGTGCATTTAATACACTCAAAATCTCCTCAACTTCGATTGTTGGGCTCACAAACCTGCTTTTGGGTACGTCGCGATGAGGATATCATCTGATCTGGCTTGGAAGTTTTGAACTTTCTCCCAGTTGTCTGTGAAAGAATGAATCATTGAGACTCCATGGAAATCAAATAGACTCGGCCGAGGCGGCGTCGTGGTCTGAGGAAAAGTTGAGCAAAATAAATACATTGATAAAGAAATTGTATGGATGCATATGTGATAATATCTTATTTGAACAAAGTTCTACAATATTTGACATATGCCTGACATTGTTGTCTGGGTTTTTACATTAGGTTGAACATAATTGTTTGAGATATCCTACAGGTTAATAATTGTAACTTGACTTTAGAATAAACAAGGCAAAACTATTGTTAGATCTGTTTGACCTTTTAGATAATATTAAACTTTTTAAAAACAACATTTTGAGAGAATTCAAAACATTTCTGTAGAAGTAATTTGTTTGGCAGAAAACCAACAATCAAAGCATTACCTTGTCTACCGGTATGTCGGCTGCCATCGCTTCTCCTTATTGCAGTGTTTACCCTCTCTGTGTTCTGTGGGTTCTGAACATGAAATCCCTTTCCTTTCCCTTTTTTTATTGCACAACTGTCGCGTGCCGAGCGGCTGTGTTAATAATTGAAGGTGTTGGGCAGCGTTGGTGGGTGGAGCAGGGCAGGGGGAAACTCCATGTACCACCTTATCTATATGCATGTTGGCCGCCAGTGCATACTGCTGCAGTGTTTCTTGCACGCCTGTTGTTTTCTTCCTCAGCGTTTGCAGGTTTTTTATCATTGAAATCCCTTTGCTTCCCATCTTCGGATTAAACAACTGTCCAACTGTGACAACAGATAGTCAAACTCTGAATTATAGCGATGTGACTCTGGGAACTAAAGGTATCTAGCCGTTTATATCGGCTGAGGAGAAGGTGGGGTATGAGATATCATGTGTCAATCTAATCAAACAAAACTATAATCCAACAAATACTTTGAGGGAGAATACAATTTAATGACGCAAAAAAAAAGTAAAACACAAAGCTAGCAAACAAATTAGTTTGTAGGTGCTGTTGTCTTTCCCAAAGATACACCGTGTTCCAGTTGAAAAACAAATTAGTTTGTAGGTGCTGTTGTCTTTCCCAAAGATACACCGTGTTCCAGTTGACAAACAAATGAGTCTGTTAATCATGAAAACTTGAAATTTTACATTTTTGTCAGACTTCTGTGGGCCTCTGCTCCCAGGTGCCTGACCTTTAGTTTGCAGTCCTTCGCTTTGGAGTTTTCTTTTCCAGGAGTGCCTTCCCATAAGCTAATGAGCTCTTAGTATTCAAGTGTAAATAATCTTAAATACGTATACGGATCATAGGGAAGTATTGTACAGCAAAAGGAAATTTGGCAGTAAATTAGAAATCGTAGAGCATATGCTGTTAACCTGGGAAAGGGAGAGATTAATGGTGCAAATGAGAATGAACGGGGTAAAAACATTCACCATCCTGTGCCGGCCATTGCCATCATTCACGATCATCTTTTTTTCATTTTTACTTTTGTCCTGTTGACTTTCTTCATATTATCAAACTGCAATAGATGTCTGACTTGTTCTATCTCTTCGTCTGTGGAAGTTGAACCAACAATGGAGCACAACTTGTCTATCTCTCGTCAAGTGTCCAGGCACACAGACATATAGACATACACGCATACACTTTAATTCATAATCATTGCTCAACCCTACCCCTCATTGCTCAACCCTAACCCTAACTTTTAAGCCGACCCACTACCCCTACCCTTCTTCCCCTACCAAACGGGACAACCCTACCCTGTGACGTCATCGGTAGTCCCTACCCTGTGACCTCATCATTAGTCATCATAAGTCAACTCGAAATGCATGACCCCGAACCTCCCCGTGACCCCCTAGCAGATAACCAGACACCTGGTAATGCTACAAGAGACAGACTGGCTGCCATTGTCTCCGGCAACGAGCAAGCCCCATTGTAAAGGTGTATAACCTGAAATGGTATTTATATCATGTATTTTGTAATTGGCATGCTTAAATAAAGGATTTTTTTAATGCTACAATCTGTCCCTCGTAATATACCATTTATTTTGAATGTCACTTAGCTACATGTTAAAGGTGGTATTAGATATGAATCGGTTAAGAACAAGAACACTTTAAAGAAGAAACACTTTATTTCCATAAAGACATAAATATTAAAACCTACGATTCCATGGACCCTATACCATATATATGTTTGAAAGTAGGCAATGCCTCTTTTATGGATGGCTTATTTTAATTAATAGAAAATGAATGCCTTAATGTTAAATGAATATTAACTGTATCTATCAGATTGATTCATATCTCATCAAATCGCACCGGATCGTTAAACATTGAATCGAATCGCATCGAATCGTTCCATATTAAAATGTATCGTCCCTGGATCGTATCGTAGCACATGTGTCATGGTCTGTCTGTTTCCCTGTCTTGTTTTGGTGTTTCCTTTTTTACTTTGGTATCTCTGTCTTGTTTCTCCCCTTGTCCGGTCAAGTTTCCCTCCTGTGTGATTACTGCTCCCTCCCCTATTGTCTTTCCTTTGTCCCTCGTCGTATCATTGTAGTTTGTGGTGAGTTGTGTCCTGTGTGTTACCTGTGTTCCCTGTGTTACCTGCGTCACCTGTGTTCTCGGTGTTCCTTGCCTTTTGCGCTAATAAATTATCCTTTACCCGAACTGTCTGCTATTAGGTCCTACCTTCTTGCCTGCCACCCGCTAACCGTGACAACATGTATCTAGATGCGTATCGGATCGTCCTATAAAGGAGAGATGCACCGCACTAATAAATAACATACAAACAAGAACCAGTGATCTCATGGAACTAATATTGCACATTACAAAAAGGCATCAACCATCACATTTTATCAATAACTTCGGTCGGTTTTTTAAACAACCAGTGGGTGGTTTATCTTTTTATTTTCCTGGGGGTTTTAGGGCTACCAATGCAGAAGAGGTGCTTGAGGTGATGGTGATTGGCTCTGTGATGGCAGCGGCCTCAATGATCTCCTGAAAGAAAACAGATAAGAAGGAATTATAACTGGGTTATATGGCCACATCTTACGTACAATATATAGTGATTATTATTTTTATATATATTTCTACCAAAAATACACTGGTTTATAAAAAGAAACAACATCACATTGATTCACCATTCTCCAGGCTAATAAGCATTTTTAAAACGAATTATTGCATTACTTGGCATGGGATTAAAGTTTATCTTCAATCTGGAGTCCCTAGAACATGGAACATATGGATATCATACGACATGAGCCCCCGGTCCACGGCCGGGCTGCGGATCCCGCGGCGTGATTATTAACATAGAAAACACTTACATTTGTGGTCTTCCATACTGTCGCATCTTTTTCGCCCGCCATCTTGCCTATAGGATTTTTCTTGATTTTCCATTTTCTCGCAAGGTATCGTGGGAGCATGTCACAACTGGAGCGTTCTCAGTTTCTTTGAGTGTGCCCATCGAAAATCTCAATTTTGAAGGAATGTTAGCCCTCCCCCTTACCCCTTACGCTACCTTTAAATGGCTTTTGGACATGGCTCCACGGTAAGTGAATGAGCAACATTTTCCTATGAGCAATGAAATTGGACAAGGCCTTGAGGTATTAATCTCGAAGAATTCTGTGTCCTTCTCTTCGGCAATACCTTTGGCAGGTGCTATTATCTTTCCCAAAGATACAAAGTGTTCCAGCAGACAAACATTTTGTAATAGTACTGCAAATACAAGTTAGCAAATACAAGTTAGCAAATACAACATTAGTGGACCATAGGCCACATAGACCATCATGTGTCAATATATCTAACAAAACTATAATCAAACAAATAATTTGAGGGGGATACAAGTCAATGAAGCAACAAAAAAAGAATAAGTAAAACATATAGCTGGCAAAAAAATGAATTGGTGAAAACTTGGTCTTTTACATTTTTGCTGCTCCTTTCTTCCCAGGGGTGCCATCCCATTGGCTGAGAAGTATTTAAGTTTAATTCAGCTTAAATACGTTTATAGGTCCTTGCGAAGCATTGTACATGCAATGACATTTGCCGTGGAATTACAAACCGTAGAGCATATTCTGTAACTGTGTGTTAAAACCGGGAAAAGGGAGAGATTAATGGTGCGATTGTTGCGAATGAGAATGAACGGGGCAAAATCATTGACCGTCCTCTGCCAGCCAGGCGCCCTCACTCCAGAACAGCAGGGGCGGCAGTGCGCCGATGACGTTGCGTGACGCCGCCTGTAAAAAAAACAAAGATGAATAATACATTGATGACGTAAAGATCTCTCTGAACATACACAATAAAGATGGCGTCGGCGGAGGTAGCGCTGAAACATACACACGTGGAGAAAAAGAAAAAGGTAATTGACAAATTTCTAACCATAATAAATGCTCCGCTAGCTATATGAGCTCCGTACATTGTCAGTTATTGATAATTTTTATACTACACCACTGAAGCGAAAGACCAAAAGTGATCTTAGCATTAGCAATGGCTGCGCGTTTGAAAATGTAGGAAGCTATTTATTTAATCTTAAAGCCACTTGCGTGACTCATAACAGTGATACAGTTTCTTTCTGTGCTTATAGAAATATATGATTCCACTTTGTTTGTACCGACAGGTTTCTGAGCGTTACTGGCAGGGCTCTGGTGAGGAGAAGAAGGATGAAGCCCCGGGTGGATCTCACGTGCCGGGGGACCAGCCAGCTCCACTGGGCAGCCAAACCAACCAGCAGACCAGGGCTTCAGAGAAGAAGGAAAAATATAAAGCGGCAGGAAGACTTGGAAAGAAGGCCATAACAAGGGTCTGTCAGTCTGCGTGTGACGATCACCATTGGAATACTAGGATCATTGTGATCACATTAAAGATGTTTGTTTCGTCTCTATAGCTGGCTAATTGCTGATGTTTTTTTTGTCTTCAGAAGCCTGATCCCTTCCCAGGATCTGCACCAGTTCCTGAGGAGAAGCGGCTTAAATTCCGGAGGAAAATGAAAATTGATCAGGTAATGTCCTGTCTTTAATATTTGCACTTTGTAATGTTCTGTTGTCCATCTGTTTTGTGATTTTCAACCCATTTCAGTTATTTGAACTTCCATTCTCTATATATGGGAGGCGTCTTTATGACTGTCAGTGAATGCTGACCTCTGCTACCATCTAGGTGGACACAACCGGTCATTAATGCACAGTATTTCTGTCTTCTAGCTTCCTCAGCATCTCTCTAAGCTAAGGCGTGTTGTGGCTAGCTCACAGGCTGAGGCAGAAATTACTGAAAAGGAATCTGCCCGACACGACCAACTTCTTCTCCAAGAGGATGCTGGGTAATCTCTCTCGACGACTACAACTGATTTTGAGTCTTGGAATATGTTTTTCCCAACAGTGATTTGACCCTCTATTTACTCTAGTTTTCTAGAAGGAGATGAAGATGAGGACACGTGTACCATCTCCCAAGAGGATATTGCTGATGCTGTGGATATAACGGCTGGAGCCAAGGTTGGGCGCCGTACATCGTTGCAGCCATCAGAATGTCATGTCATGTGTTCTATTGAACGTCAGTTAATTAATGTTGCCGATGGCACTGTGACTTTGCCTTCAAAAATTCCTTAAATTGTGCAAGCTCACCACTTCGCCTCGATATATTGTTCTTGAACTAGCCTGGCATGAACAGCCAGTCTCTAACACTCAGTTATCTGAGTTAACCGAGCAATGTAGATGGTGATGAAACAGAGCAGTGCTGTTAAAGATTTTATAGAATTGCTTAATTATAATATTTGTGCTGCGTTGGGGATTGTTAGACGTAATGGTGACGTTTTTTAAGACTGTTTACTCTGGAAAAAATGAATGTGTTTCGCTATAACTATCTGGATTTAGCATCCGACTGGCTGAAGCTCATCCAGATGCAAAGTAAGGTTCTCTGACGCCACCCCTCATCAAAGACGGTATCCAGTCTTCATGAGCGAGGCAAATACGTGCTGGCTGTGTTAGGCTATCTGTGTGTCATGAACACTTTTCATTCAGCTAATTTTCTTCTCCTTTCTAGTATTTTAATCTAAACCTATCCCAGTTTGGGCCTTATCGTTTGGATTACAGCAAGACTGGACGGTTGGTATTAACGACTTTAAGCATGAAACAAGTTATGAAGTTATTTGAGTTGTTTGGTAGATATTTGTACATTAATCCTGTTTTCCCTGTTGTGCTATTTGTTCTGTTTGCAGCCAACTGTTACTGGGTGGGAGGAGGGGGCATGTGGCCTGCCTGGACTGGCAGACTAAACAGCTGCTGTGTGAGATCAACGTGATGGAGACTGTCAATGATGTGAAGTAAGTCTGTCTTATAGAGCTGGCCCCAAATATTCAGATGAACCAAACTGTTCTTTGTTAGTGTTTATTAGGGATGCACCGATTGTGAAATTCTGGGCCGATACAGATGTTTAAAATAGCAATTTGGCCGATGCCGATACCGATGTTTTTGTTGTTATTTATTCCCCCTTTTGTGCAAGGGAAACAAACCCTAACCCCCCACGCAGACACACACCTCGTATACACGCACACACATTGACACAGGGAGAGGCTTTATGATTTGTGTGAAATCAATCTGTTTATTTCAACAACTGCGCCATCAACATTCAACATCAAAATTATTTCAACATGGGCTTAGGCAGATAGGCCTACATGCGCCGAAACAGATCGCTATTTATTTTACTGAACACAGCCTGCATGACGGTGAACTAGACACGTCTTTAGCATTTGGAAACTATGGCCAAAAAAATAACTTCATACGGTGTCTTTTTAAATTTTTATGTTTCCAGCATTCGTAGTATTGATCAGCTGAAAAATAGTCCGCCAAAGACGTTGACGTCGGTTAGCAACCGAGGACGCTTGTGGAGTGATACGACCGAAAAAAACGCCCGCGTGCATGTGTGGTTTGTTTACAAAGAAAAGTGAAAGAAAATGTCTGTCATGTGGGAGTATTTCACTGCCTCGGAGAACGATCAGCGATATGCTTGTAAGTTTGTAAGACATGTTCCAGTGACATTTCAAGAGGAGGAAGCATTAAACATGTAAACATCGGCCACGTAAACATCGGCCACTGCCATCGGTGGATGTCATGAACCTGACCTAGCCTGGATCCGCCCGCCTACGTACTTCCGTTCGATTTTCATTTCCCTTCAGTACTACCCCTGGGTTTGCGGTATATTCACGGGTTTTCTCCGGCCCAATTTTGCCGGTCCAATCAGCAAATAGAGGGAGTGGCTCAGAACAATGACGTTGAGGGTGTGCGCTAGTTTGAGTTGTAGTCAAACGTTAGTGATTGATTATGGCAGATCGTTTAGTTTTAAACTCCAACAAACACCCGCCTTCAAGTGAGTTAACATTTGTCAATGGAGAGGGGCCAGACTCTGTGCAAATGAAATGAAGTAAAAGAGTCTGGTAGGACAAGGCTCAACCTGGGGCCTCTACGAATTCTCTTATTTGTATAGGAGATTTCCCTTCCTAACGAGATGACCCGGAAGTTCTTGGAGGAGAGGTGGTTTGATTTCTTAAAATGCTTAGGAAAGGAGCCTTGATGCGTCCTTTAACCCTCCTTTAGCATTGGTTACTCCTGAGCAACTTTTACGAAATGAAAGGAGATGGTGGTATCCTATAATCCTTTATGGCGGTAATATTTATTGCAACATGCCACCGACGAAGTTGACCGTCTCTACGTGAAGACGCAGTAAAGCAGAAGAGAAGAAAATACAATTGATGAACATGGATAAAAATTCCAGAAACATATTATTTGAATCTAAATTAATTCATTTATTGCTGGTTATTAAGCACACAATATACACCGTTAGAAAGTAAAATGCAGACTATACATTTAAGAGACTACTGGGGGCAGTTAATTTCAACATCAACATAAGTTGAGCCTTTCTTTTTTTTTTCGCATGTGAATTGGGATTCAAGTGGCCTAAAATATTCCGGTTGGCCAATTCCGACCTAAATTATTGTCAGTGTTGGCGACATCCTGATTGAAATCAATACGTCAAGAACGAATGGTTCGAAAGAGCGCTTGTTGTAGTCCAACTTCAGAAAACTGTAGTTCCACGCTAGAGGCGCTGGAGGTCAGCAATACTCACGCAATGATGTCGGTTAGGAAAAGCTGAGTCGAATTCATTTTAAACAGTGCCGTCTTTTCCTTTGTTTGAAAGGAAGCACCTTTTCATCTCTCCATGACCCAATGACGTTTTCCACAAAGCTTAAGCAATGGAGGCATAAAGGTTAGGAGATTTGACTATTCGGCAGCAGTTTGGCAGCTCCGGCGGGGGGAGCTCGGCGGCAGTCCGGCAGAGAAAGAGATTGTACCCCCGGAGATGAGCTGCCGCCGAGTTCCCCCCACCGGAGCTGCTCGTCCGCTGGTCCACAAAATCTTAGCTATGCTTTGATTGGAGGGGAGTAGGGAAGTGGGAGGTAATATTCAACTGTGCCTCCTTCCTACGTAGGAGGAGGCGCCGCAACTGACTAGCTCGTTTGGTAACTGTAGGCGGGGTACTTTCAGAAATGCATATCTCACTCAAAAAATCATGTGTGGGATAGGAGTGGGAAAAATAATTGATTCTCGCTAGAAAGATTCTGTCTCGATGCAGATAAATTAATAATCAGTTATTATTATTTATTTATTTTTTTGCCTGCTGCAACATTCTGTTTGCCAGAAAGGGATATTTTTTGTCATTTTCATTTTCATATTTGACAAAAGATTTCTCTCATAAAATATTAGATTAGTTAATTCATCTGTTGATGACTTTAATGATCATCACAAAAGTAGGAAGTGATTAGCAAACTCTTGAGCATCCCAGATGTATATATGTATTTTGGAAAATCATGCATGGGAAATAATTGTTGGAAAAAAATTGTTGCATCGATAATCGCTTCAGAATCGAATCGTTGACCTCATAATCGGAATCGAATCGTGAGGTGCCAAGAGATTCCCACCCCTAGTGTGGGAGCACCAGAGACCCAAAACAACACCCCAAATCCCAGGAAAAGTGTTGTTTTCATATGTCCCCTTTAAATGATGTGCATGTTTACATTGTTTATTCCATTTAGACTTTTGTTTAAATCCCTTCACTTGATTTAAGCCATTTAACGTTTCTTTATGTCTTAATCTATGTGGCTTTATTAAAAAATATTTTCAACCTCACTTTATACTACAGCACTCACCGCATTTTCTGCAGGAAATGCATTTATTAGTTTGCTTTGTTATTGCATCAAATGTTTTTTTATATCCTTCAATCCAGATGGCTCCATAGCGAGGCTATGTATGCGGTGGCACAGAAGAAATGGCTGTACATCTATGACTCCAGTGGAATCGAGCTTCATTGTATACGAAAATTCAACGATGTTCTTCGCATGCAATTTCTCCCGTACCACTTTTTGTTAGCCACAGCGGTAAGTTCACATAAGAAAATATAAAAACACAAAGACTACCATTGGGTCATTAATTCAGCATCTCTATACGCCAACCTCTTCACTTTGAACTGAAAGTGTTGTGGGTTGTTGTATTTTTTACATACAGTCCCCAGTCAGTTCAGTGAATTAAATCTCATGGGCTATATTCAATCAATACTATATAGCTGACTCAAATAAGGCCACCCATATGGGCTTTTCCTGCTTTCATCAAGCCATCCATTGGTTTGTGTCTCTAGAGCGCAACAGGCTTCCTGCAGTACTTGGACGTGTCCGTTGGGAAGGAGGTGGCGGCCGTGGGCACCAAAGCAGGCCGGCTGGACGTCATGTGCCAGAATCCTCAGAATGCGATCATCCACCTGGGCCATTCTAACGGCACCGTCACCCTCTGGTCCCCCAATCAGAAGGAAGCGATCGTCAAGATGCTCTGTCACCATGGTGGTGTACGCTCCGTCGCTGTGGACAAGACTGGCACGTACGTAAAAATAAAAATGTATCTCTTTAGGGCAAGATACTTGTTCCTTCATAAGCTTTCGGCACAACTATATCAGACTGCAACAATACTGTGACATCTAGCCAACAATATTTAAATTTACAGTAAAACCCGGGATAATTTGATCAAAAGCACACTCTTGCTCCTTAAGTGTAAAAGGTAAAGGGGACACGAAGACGACCTTTTTTTATAGATGCATATATGAATGGGCTTGGGCTAGTAAAACTAGCCAGGCTTTAATTCAAAATACCAACCCTAAGTTGTTTATCATTTGAAGCTTGTCTCAAGCTGACTTCAGCCTTGCAGCAGTGTACATCTGGTTAGAGAATTCCAGCCCTGCGTTTGTATTATTCTTACCATGTGTGACTTCCATTGTTGGCCACTAGAGAGCAGCCTTCTCAGTTGTTTCCTGTGCCTCCCTTAGTTATATGGTGACGTCGGGCATGGACAAAAAGCTGAAGGTTTTTGACCTCAGGTCCTTCAAGCCCTTTCAGTCCTACTTCCTGCCTGCCGGGGCCTCCTCCCTGGCTCTGAGCCACAGGGGACTGCTGTCGGCCGCCACTGGAGACATTGTCCAGGTCACTTTTAACATCTTTCATAATGGGTTTTTGTATGCATGGATTTTTAATTTTTTTATTCAAGATGTATTAATGTCATGTTTTAATGTCCTCGCAGGTCTACAGAGACGTATGGAATACACCAGTGAAAAAGCCCTACATGGCACACAAAGTGCACGGAGCGGTGTGGGGCCTCCACTTCTGTCCCTATGAGGATGTCCTTGGGGTGGGCCATGGAGAGGGCTTCACCAGTATGCTGGTGCCAGGTCTGCAGTGAAGCCACAACACTACAACACAGTCCCTGATGTTCAAAATATTGGTTGTACTCTGAATGTGAAATCAACCGGATATGGTTGGCTTCTTCATGCATTGTTTGTGGTAGACACCTTCTGTTGCTGAAATAAGTGAACCAGTACAGTACGTTATTTGGGCTGCAGTTATACTGTGTGGATATCCGAGTCCCTGATAAACAGGAAATGGCTGATTTCCTGTGGGAGGCTGGTTCAACATAGGTTGAACCAGCCGTTTTGGTGATGGTCTATGTGCCCCGATAATTGACTGCACCTCAGTTGAGTCCAGAGTCCAATCAACCGGACTCGGGCCATGCGAGTCTGCTTTAACCAGCCATCATCCACACCCTCCAGACACAGATTATGTATCTAATGTAGAGCAGGTGATGACGCCCAATAGATTAGGCAGGTAACCTGGAATTGGTTTATGGTTGACTAGCCACCTGCTGATTATGTGTTTCTGAGAGCGCTTTGCTTCTTAAAAATAATAATTGAAGGAGGGGAGCTGTCAAATTCTGTCTGTCTAACCACATTTCCCATGTCGGTTAAAGGTTTTTGTTGTGAACCACAGTCACCACCTTATCAACTATGCTGCCTCTGTCAACAATAACTAACATAAGGATACGGTCGTTGTTTAGGTGCTGGTGAGCCCAACTTTGATGGGCTGGACTCGAACCCATACCGAAGTGCCAAACAACGGCAAGAATGGGAGGTCAAGGCCCTGTTGGAGAAGATACAGCCAGAGCTGATATCCCTCGATCCAGGAAAGCTGAGCCAAGTGGACTACGCCACGTTCAAGCAGAAGCATCAGGACAAAGTCAAACTCCTGGTCAGTAACTCGCTGTATGCAGTGTTGGAGTAACGGAATGCATGTACCGGCGTTACGTATTCAGAATACAAATTATAACTAACTATTCCGTTAAATTCTTGGTATTTAGAATACAGTTAAATTGTTGAAATCAATGGATTACATGACGATACTTCTGTTTCACAAGTTTATTCGTGCTTTCACACTAACCGCATTTAGTGCGCACTAAACAAGTTTGGTCCCTTGGTTTGGTACATTTGCGTTGGTGTGAATACAACCACCTCACTTCGATGCGAACCAAATCAGCCGGCCTAGACCTCGCTGAACAGCTGGTCTCGGTTCGCATCCAAACGAACCCTGGTACGGTTCGCTTGAGATGTGAAAGTGAACGCACCTCAGTCCGATCCACTTCCAAAAAGCATACACCCCTTTGGACGTACCAGGCACCTGCTCAGCCATTCACATTATGGGAATTATTGTCTGATTAGCAGCAACTCCAAGACTAGCAGCATATTGTCAGACCGTCGGGTGAAAATGAGTCATGGCTCAAGCCTCAACATGGAGTCAGCACCAGGATGAGGGAGGAGTTTGACCGGTTCACAACTGTATGAATCAAATCAATATCACGAGTGCAGCCCGCTGGATAGCCATGATTATTTACTTTCACAGACGTACACAAACATACCCTTAGTCTTTGTTCCTCTACAGCAAATTATATAATATAGTGCACTTTCAGGGAGACGTGGGCCTAACACATTCAGCCAGTTTGAACAGAAGAACACACCAGAATAGGTCTATTTAGTAAGCAGGATTTGATTCCGCATTCCTACACTTATAAAATGCAATTCAATGTGGAAGTACTCCAAGTATTCAGAATACGATACGGAATATATTACATTTTTGGGTATGTATGGATACATTTTTAAAAGTATCCTACCCAACACTGGATGTATGTGTGAAATAATTGATGTGTTCTAAACTCTGTTACCATACCTAGGGCTACGACCCACTTGCCAGAGATAAGTTCAAGCCCCGCATGAGGAAGAAGGGCAGAAGTTCCACTGGAGGGGTTATAAGGCGCAAGAATCAAGTGGCTCACGAAGACAAGAGAGTAAGTAGTTCACAATGCTGTTCAGATGCTGTTCATCCATCTGTACATTCTCAACTGCTTGCTGAATATTCATATTTATTTATGTCCCGCGTCTACACAGGAGATCATCATTACAACTTTGAAGGAAAAGGCAGAGTCTGCAAAGGAAAGGAAGAAAAAAAACAATGGGCAAACATCTGCTGTGCAGAGATCTGCTCTGGACCGATTCAAGAAACGGGCGGCCCCGTGAGGTCCAGCGGACGGAGTCACCGTTCGACTTTCCATGAAGGGCGGGTTCGCATTCTTGTCTTCCCACTCGAGACTGTACAATATGCCGCTTGTTCTCGCAAGGACTGTTCATCGCTGTCGCTCATGTAGACATGGTTCTTATGGGTGCAAAAGTTCCAACTCTTCAACTAGGTCCCCTGTCTAACCCAAAGCCACTTCATTGATTCCACAAACCATTTAGTTATTTTCTGTCTTGCTTCAGGAAAGTATGTAACCACATGGCTCGAAGGGTAAATTCGCACACTCTGCTGCCATTTAGTCAAGATGATTGCCAGATGAGTTATTTGTACTGCATCACTTTTTTTTTTTTTTTTGAGAACAATGTGATTGTGATGCAGATAATTAAAAGATTCTCATGAAGCAAGGACTTCTTGTACAGGCAGATTCAAGTTCAGCGAACCTTCCAACCATTGCATCCATAAATAAACATTCACATCCTGTTTTTAAAAGCACTTTCAAGTACAGCGAAAGAGAACATGTTTATTGAGGGCGTTCAATTCCTGAGGGTTTTTAGTGACTAAATTCTTCTCCAATACCAAAACGGAAGTAAATAATTAGTCTCGAAATAATATTAAACACAAATTCGTTCTTCAAAGTCGAGATTGAACAAGTCCGGCGGTTAATTCTTAACCATTTCCCCTCCAAATAAACACTTTCATGCATTGACTAGGACTTTCTGTGTTTCATAGGCCTACTATAAGGAAATTGCCTATCATGTAGGCAAGTTTTATGACACCGTCACTACCCAATTTTATTTTGGAATTCAAATAGGCTAAGTAATGAGGGAAATAATCGTAATTGCGTCGATGCCCTGCCTTCTAGATGTGACTAAATATAGAGGTATATTGAGTTGGGCTTGCTGTGTCTGCATGCATTTGATAATAGATAAGACTTATCTCCTTATCCGTGTTTTAAGCAGTTAAAAGATACAACTGGACCTGTGAAGTAGCCCCCTTTGGAAGCTATGAGCTCTTTATATCTGCATGTTGTCAGGCCTACTGTTTCGAAATCTATGGTAGGCTATGGCGTTTGAAGCTACACTGATCAGTGCCAACAAGCTTGTGACTAAAACTACACTACTTAGTTTAGCCGGACGAGATAGAACACCGCCAAAAAAAAATAGGCTACGGTTAAAGTTAATTTAGTTAATTTATTTTTGCAATTCAAGTTATAAAAAATAAAGTTTGATTTTCTTAGTGCAGTAAGTAGGCCTACTTTATTTTGGCAGCCAACTATTTGGTTGTGCTATTCACAGTAGGCCTACGCGAGATAAAGCCCTGCATCCAACATGTATTCTACGCAATTCTCTCCCAAGTCACACGTTCACAGCCCCTGCTCGATGCCCAAAGCGTTCCCAATCAGGGCCCGGAGTTTGCAGACCCCCAGAGAGGCGCGCACACTTATCCAAGAGCAGGGGTTTGGCGAATGGATGTCCGCCCAGTAACCCAGCATCTCCCTCGGTGCGATGTGGTGGACGGACACCATGGTCTGGTAACAGCACCGGCCGTAGGGGACTGCCGGTCCGCCCGAGAAGAGAGGACAATGGGAGGGCAGCACCCCGGCCGTACGGGCACACAGCCCCACGAACACATCCTCGGGTGGCAGAGGCGTGGACAGGGGGGAGGCGGCGGCTGCCAGGGACACTTTGAGGAGCGCGGAGCGGGATAGTACGTATGCCGTTCCGCTGCAGTAGTCTGGAAAGACGGGGGGAGGGTATGCTCCGGCGGGGAGATAGTGCTTGCTGTCCGGGTCCCTGTCCGGAGCCACATGGAGATGCACCCGGCCTAGGTAGAGGTCTCCTTGTTCGTACGGATTGCGGCTCCTGTTAAGGTAGTGAAGAAGTGCGCTCGGATTGAACAACACGTCGTCATCCACTTTGGCCATGAAGTGAGCCTGGGGGCAGAACCGGCGTGCCCATCCCAGCATCGACAGGGTCTTCAGGGTGAGGTTGGAATACGTGTCCTCGAAGCGCCCCTGGATCAGGTCTCCTCTTAGCCGTGCCTCCTCCACCAACAGCTTAGCCAGTCCCCGGTCCAGAACCACACCCACAATAAACAGGGTCATCACCCGGAGGCCTCTCACCTCGACCTCCCCACCCCAGGTGTCCCTGATGGCCTGGCGGGCTTGCTGATTCCTGGGCGCAGAGGCCACTATGGTTATAAGGTATGGTTTCGCACGTTGGCAGACGAGGGGACTCGGCATGAGCAAGAACTCCTCTGGTCTGGTCGGGGGGACGCTCTTGGGCGGGATAATCCTGCCCTGCGATGCCTCCACCAATGTGTCCATGTTCATGGAGGTGACCCATAACTCGATGGAATCGACGAAGAGCAGAGCGACGAGGGCGCACACCACTAGCGCCAAACAGATGAAAGGCAAAATCCCAAACCTGCTCCATCGTTTCCCAAATCGCGTGAACCTGAACATCCAAAGCCCCCGTCCGACCATGACTGCCCGGCGAACTCCAAGATGCGAGGCAGGGCTCCAGAGAAGACGTTGTGGACGGAGCTCAGCCTCCCTCTCGGTCCGGTGCACGCAAATACAACGCTAATGTTCAATCGTCCCCCCCTCGTGTCTCTGCATTGCAGCGTTTGGTTACCCTTTAAAGAGAAGAGGACGGTGGTGGTAGCGGGCGCACTGCTGCTGCTGCATCACTGTGCAGAAGTGCAATAAAACAAGGCAATAAACAGTCGAAAAAATGGATGTAGCCGCCCCAAGCTATAGCCTAGTATGCCATTAGTTTCACTCTGGCATTTGAATAGGCTGAATATTGACAAAAGAACCGACTATGCTGTAGAAATAGAGCAATGGATAATTTATTTATTTTATTTAGGTCAAAAGCGGTAGCCTATCAGAGTTCGTCACGCTCGCAGCCTACATGATGGCCTATGTGACGGGAAATTAGAAAATACATTTGTGCATGCCGTTGGTTTATGAGATGTTGATCTAGCCTATTCATCTCGTTTCCATGCGCATTCACCCCGCGACAGAGTGCCCAGGACGGGATGCCCCTGAGCGCTATGGGCGGGATATTCTGGTTTAATAATCTGTATTTCATATATTGTGGATGAGTTCTGGGTCTGGAACATCTCTGTATCAAGCTAAACTGAAGCTGCAACAAAGGGAGACACAACGACAGCAGTAGCGGTTCCGAAGAACGACCAGTTCTCCTTCAAGCAAAATCGTGTCCCCCTTAATGTCGAGTTTAAAAAATTGTTTATGATTTTTTTTTTGTGTGTGTGTGTGCAAATGATCGTACACCGACGTATAATGATGCATCGATGTTCATTGCAATCTAAAAATATTTTTTCATAATTAAAATTAAAAAATATACTTTAATTTCATTAAAGTTGCAATCAATCAAATGTAATTATAACCAATTCAGTGTCATTGCAATATACTTTACTGAGGGGTGTTCCACATGTCTGCAGTGGTAAATTATACGTTATTCTAACCTGTATAGAACAGATGGATTAACATTACCATTAACCGTATTAATGGAAAAAAGGACCCTTTTCTAAAAATCCCTAGCCAAAGAACTACTGACGTTGATTAAACAGGTCTCAAGGTCCCCGAAACTGACCCCAGCCGATGTTATCAGGTAAACTCAGCATACCTGCACATACAGTGAGTGTTCGTCATTGCAATGACTAAAAGGATATGAGGTGTAACACGTCATACACAAACACAGTTTTGAGAAGACAACTGCAGGCCACATGTAGACATGAACAAGGAATTCAACGAGGGTTGTTGGTTTCTTTCACATGTTTCAGAAATTGCTTTTTTTACATTTCTTCTATATTTATTATCCTTGTTGTTGTATTCTTGTAATGTTGTTATTCGTTTCGCCCCCCTCGTCTGTTAACTGGCAGCTCACAGGAAGAATGAGACCGTAAATTGTGCAATGCATTAATCATGTCAACCTGTGGATGTCACATTATTTCCTGCAATTTAATAAAGTTAAGACAGAGGTCTTTATTATCGGAGCAAAGGTCCAAGCAGAGAGAGTCCAAGCCCCTATTAATTGGAATTTTAGGACCTTAGGACATCACAATCTGTGAACCTTAAAGGTCCCATGACATGCTATTTTATGTATTCTTCAATATAGGTATTAGTGGGCACCTAACAAAGTATTCAAAGACGTTCCCGAAATTCAGCCGTGGTGCAGAGTTACAGCCACTCCGAGCCAGTCGCACATTGAGCTTCCCCCAAATGCTCTGTTTTGGTGTCTGTAGCTATAATGCAAATGAGGAGGAGCGAGGCGGGTCAAGCCACGGTACCATGCGCTCTGTTTACAGTGGATGTATTGCAATGGTGAGGCGCACACAGCCTTTAGCCGTGTTCTGTAAATATTCTAGAACACACGGGAGTCCTGGAGCTCTATACCTACATTTGATCATATAGCCTACATAGATATCTATATCATATAATATATATTATCACGGCCAAAAGCTGTGTGAGCCGATATTATGAATCTCAAACGACCGCGTTGGGTTCTCCCACGTTCCTGGTTCTTCCACGTCCACATCAATGTGAAGTAGACTGAACCGCGACAACGAGTCTCGTTGTAGAAATACCAGAGACGAGAGTCCGACGTGTTATGCGCCATAACACCAAAAGCAGAACAGTTATCCAAATAACAAGGAAGTGTACAACACTTGCGTTACCGTCCTGGAGCTCTATATCAAAATAATATCATATAATACATAAATATCTATATCATATAATACATATTTTCATGGCCGAAAGCTGTGTGCGCCTCCAGACGATATTATGAATCACAAACGACTTTGTCGGGTTCTGCGACGTCTCTGGTTCTTCCACTGGCAACCGCACGCTGCCTGCTGCCGGCTGCCCGCTGCCGGGGATGGTGCCTCGCGGCAACCGGCGGCATGTCGCAGTTCATGTACTTCAGCGAGTCAGAGCCAAATTTCCTTTCCCCCAATTCCTTCTCAACCATGGCTCAGATAACCCCCACGACAGTCTGGTTGTGGAAATACAAGAGACGTCAAAGAACCGACAAGAAACACTTGCGTTACAGTGTGTGTATTCACACACACACATGTGGCGCTCGCACGGCCGTGTCTCATTGGCGGGCCAACGTCTCTGGGCGGGCCAGGCAGAGTAAGGGGAGGAGCTTAGATGCTTGATGATGTCCTTAATAAAGACATTCCAAATCAGCGCGCTTGAGCCTCCGTTTTTTCAAAGGCGAGCAGAACAGCTAGTGCTCGTTTTACACCAAACGCAATTTTTAGCCACTGGGGGACCATAGGCAGGCTAGGGGAACTCATATTTATGTTAGAAAACCTCATAAAGTGAGATTTTCATGTCATGGGACCTTTAAGACATACCTATTTAGCTCAGCATACTCTAAATCCATTTTATTTAATTTTATTGTACCGTTAAGCACCTTGTAATGCAATTTTGCGCGAAAGGCGCTATATAAATAAACTTTGGCTGATTGATTGATTGATTCATACAGATACATACTGACAGCTGCTAACTCTTCTGCATCAATTGAACAAAAGGACATTCATTTTACATTTCTATAAAAAGCTCTCGGTTCTCTATTTGAGCTCAAGGTGTGAATCTGCAAAATCTGTTGTTAGATCTCATTTGACCTTAACTTGCTATCTGCCGCTGCGCCTGCTCACAGTGCGACAGACTGTGAGCTGACGGACCTATAAATGACACCCGATCAACGCCAAGTAGATATTGACACGTGGCTTTGTTAACAATCATTTAGCACTAAAAAAACTTTGCAACAGGTTTACTCGCAGCTGAACAGCTGGTTGGGTTAATTTGACCCATCTGATGGCTCCTTAATAGACCAACTGCTTCCATTTCCCGCCCTTCATTGTCAAACTTTCTGGATCCAAGAAAATTGCCCATATTTTAGTTTGCTGCTTTCATGGGAGCCAGACCTCTCTCTATGGGAGCTCAGCTCCCACTGGCTTCCACCTGCATTTTAAGATATATATGCAGGAATCTCTCGTGTTGTAATGTAATGAAGGTTAATTAAGGGGGCACGGCGTCTGTGCAAAGTGCAAGTTAATGTCTAACGTTACCGTTTCACTCCTTATCTTTTTCAGTTAATGAACGATTTTTGGCTAATGTTCTGATAGAGTATACGAAGGAAGGTGTTCTTTGTAATAATTGCAAAAGTGTCATGCATAATACGAGTTTGAGCACTTAGTTCAAACCAACCTAGCATGTTGTGTCCCATAGTTTGCAAATTATGGGGCTGAGTTCTTTTTTTTAACCCAGAAGTCTTTTACTTTTGAGTGTGAAAATCACAAGTTGTCTTTTTTAAAAAGCACTTGATTACTGTTGAAGCCATGAATTGTAAGGTCTGCAGTATGCCTCTATATTGAGTGAAGGCTAATGCCGCTTTCCCACCAACAGTACCAGCTCAACTCGCCTCGACTCTGCCCGCCTTTTTTTTGCGTTTCTATTGCCAAATCTGGTACCTGGTATACCTAGTACCTTTTGAGTCTCACTTCCGTCGAGGTCCCATATGTGAGCTGAACTGGTACTTTTGTGTGACGTAAACAGGCTGCTGGCCAATGATTGGCCAGAGAGGTACACCACTGGACGAGTGCGACGTCCGAGCCTGACACCTGTACCATTTTCGGCACTTGTTGAGCCGAAAATTGAATCCCCGTCCGAATCGCAGCCCCTCTCCGCGCTAAAGCAATGTTTATATAATATCGTCACAAGATGAGCAACTTATCACAGAAAGCGATATGAAAGATTTCTTCTTTTGACGAAAAGAGGTTATAGTTTATAGCAGTGTTTATATCATATCATCACAAGATGAGTAACTTGTCACAGAAAGCGATGTTACATTTTATAGGCGACCCACAACGTAAGATGTCACATTCACGATAAGGAACTACGAGGGTACTAAAATAGGCTACGTAATAGTTTACAAGTTACAAGAAGTTTGGTGGTCAGTGAGTGGTTAAAGAGCACCTATTATGCTTTTTCGACTTTTATGACCTATGAACGTTGTTATAATGATTTATAGTCATGTGTCAAATAATGACGTACTATGCATTTAGATGTATTCCCTGCTGACCGTCTGGGGTGGCTGTGAAGAGCGCTAAACACTAGGAACGCCAGTCGCGATTCACTTGTTCAAATTTCCGGGATTTATCAACGTAGAACAATCCAGATTTTCCATGTATGGTAATGCTGCAACATGCTCTTCCGGAAGGTAACCAATCACAGTGTGGGGTTGGCAGGATGGGGGCGTGGGGGCGGGGAAGGACTTAAGCCGAGTGTTGACAGAGGATGCTGAAAGCGCCCAGATGAGACGAAGACTTTCCCGGAAATCTACATCGTTTTTTGTGCTGTGATTCGTGTCAGGTTGCTCTATAGGAGTCATTAATAAGAAATTAAGACCAGAAAAGTAGTATAATAGGAGATCTTTAAACAGTGGGAGTGGGTGTTGGTGGCTGTGCCGGATGTGTGTGTGTGTGTGTGTGTGTGTGTGTGTGTGTGTGTGTGTGTGTGTGTGTGTGTGTGTGTGTGTGTGTGTGTGTGTGTGTGTGTGTGTGTGTGTGTGTGTGTGTGTGTGTGTGTGTTGCGTGTAGTCATGAGTGTTTTTCATATGTGTCATTTGGAGCATTCTGGCGGGGGCTCCCCCCGTGTTTATGGTTTATGGTTGTTAGATCCTGAAACTATAACGCGGGTCATCAGTCAAGTCAAAAAGCAAGATACATGATGGATGATGAGCAACAGCACACTTTCAATAACCGCAGTTAGAATCAGACCCTATTTCTCTAAGCAGTGGACACTCCCACTATGCTCTGTAAGTCCCAGCAACGCCTCTGATGGTGTGTGTGTATGTGTGTGTGTGCGCGCGCGCGCGTGTGTCTGTCTGTCTGTCTGTCTGTCTGTCTGTCTGTCTGTCTGTTTCTGTCTGTCTGTTTGACTGACTGACTGACTGACAGTGAGTAGGTGTGCGTTGCACTTTCTGTAAGGCTTTGGTCTTCATGAAGTGCAAACAAACCAACTGGGAATTTAAGAACAAGGAAATAAACAAATACATGAATTGAATATAAAAAACATCTTTATTCCACCTATTTCCTGTATGGGGACACAGCATCAAGATAATGTATGTTGATGTTGATGGAGAACAAAACTGACAATGATGGAAAAGTATTACCGACTTCACGTGATAAATAAGAGTGTACCGAAATAGTTTGCTTTGCAATTATTACAGTATCTTATGCATGTGGGGAACCACTGGTTCCGAACCACCAAAACCCAGTTCTTAAAATTCATATTATTGCGCAAGGGCTTTCATAAGTGCGCCATAAGCTAAATCACAATTTTGTTCCCTTATTAAGCAATAGATATTAACTTAACTGATTCTAATTTATTTATTTAAATGGAGGGCACTCTGGGTTAGATTTCGGGCTGACAACGTGCCTGGAGTTTTGGTTTGGATTGTGGAGATTTATTCACCATGCTCTCAATCATGGTGAGGTTCAATATGGACCATTCTTCCTATAGACGGATATACCCCGAGTACAAACACAGCCTACGAATTTGCAGGGTGCTTTTATCATGGTAGTGAACATTGCTACAACACGGGCCATCAATGGCGATTCTACACGGGGGCCTACAGGGGCCAGTGCCCCTTTAGACATGCTTACCCCCCCTGTGGCCCCCCCGTGATGACCAAATAAAATAACTATGATTTTACGGAACTAAAATAACTATGATTCTACACGGGTAACTTAGAGCGGCTAACCCAACACTGTGCTGCTGCTTCTCGGTAAATGAGAGCTCAGCGACTAATCTTGGAGAAAGAGCCACGATTTCTCCTGCTGCAAGAGTCGAAGCTGTGATTTCATTTCTTAAGTGACTTGCTGTTCTTATAGCAGCTGTCATGAAACGAGGAAAGAACAGTGAACAGGGAAGTTTCCTTTGCGCTCTTTAGACTGTGCGAGATTGCTGTAACCCTTCCTGTAAGCTCAGCCTCTTGGGAACAGTTTCTCCACACTGAAACTGATAAAAGAAAAAGGAAATGGCACATTGTTTTGCACTTCATTGTCACCCTGGAGTACAAAATAAATGTCTATAAGATTTTGATGATTATCACAACTTCACATCAACATTATTACGTCATGACAGGTGGCACCAGGTCAGCAGTCAATCAATCAAGGGGTCTCAGAGGGTCGGCAACATGGACGACGAGAGACTTATTGTCGAAGTTCCGCAACATGAAGTCATTTATGTACCAAATCATCCTTTTTATAAGGACAATGGCCGGAAGGACAAAGCGTGGAATTTAATTGCAGTAGTTTTGGGAGTGGAAGGTGAGTACATAAGGTTTAGGATTATCGCGTGATCTCGTGATCTCGCGTGAATACGGCTGGCTCGCAAGGCAGCGCTACGCTGCTGTTACGCGCCCGGTGGAAATTGACGCAGGGCAGAGTTCGCAGCCGTTCTGCGGCGCGTACGTCCCCGGTGGAAACCCCGGTGGAAACGCGATTTAAGTTTGAAATCCCCCCCCAAAAATGGAATCACGTTCCCAGCGCCCCCCTAGGTTGTGCGAACGCCCCCCAGGGGGCGGTACAGCCCCCGTTGAGAAACTATGGTGTAGCAGAATAGGGTTGCCCCTCGTAGTACAGGGATAAAAATTCTGTACCGAAATGCCGGAATCTGAATGGATTCCGAGTATAGCTTCCCTTGAATGCTTCGTTATCCACAAAACCTATAATGATCATCTTGGGAATTTGTCCTAGAAACAAGTTGTCCTGATTACATATTCTAGTACCAGCGGGGATAGATACATTCTTCGGACATAACCATAACGGGGTATTTTAAGTTAGATTGTGTCAATGCTCTGGCATGTGCCAACTTGACACCCGGAGCGATTGAAACCTTTTTAATGATAACGTTTGCAGACACTATAGGGACTCTGTATTCCACAGTACGAGAGGACGCAAAGTTAGTTGTTTTTGTATTTTCATGTCAAGTTAAAATCACTCATGTCTTGTCGTTCACTTCCTGTTTTATTTTGTAGTTCCCTTTTCCCTCTCGTTTCAGGCACTTGACTTCCTCCACTGTGATTGCCTCCCCGGTCCCTGATTCGTCTCAACTGTGTTCCCCTCCTCATCTATAAATAGCCCTTGTTTCCCTTTGTCTAATGTCAGTTCCTCTTGCGTCCCCTGGGTATTGTCAAGCCTCAGTATTTGCTAGTTTTTCGTGCCCAGATACTTGCAGATACTACTGCATTTAATTGTGTTTTGTATCCTCCTTAGCGAGCACCTTTTGTTATAGTTTTGTATCCTCCATGAGAGCGTTTTTGTTACCATTTTCTAGTAAAGCGTTTTTGGTTGAAACATAATGCCGTCTTTTGAGTTTTGCTTCTGAGTCCCTGTCCCTGAGTCAAGGCGTGATAGGTGCCCGGGTCCTCCCACAGCCTGGAGGAGGGTATCTAGTATTTTCTTTTTGTCATGCCCGATCCCCTTTGTTTTTGCGTCGATGCTGTTCGTGCTATATTTGTCATCACGTCGCCTATAATGTTTTCGGCTGCGCTTTTCTAATGAGGTTTGGCAATGCTCACATCTGTTTTGAATAAAGGTACCGCCCTCCTTAAGTGGCTACGGACATTCCTCAGATTCCAGCTCCATATAGAGTGGCGAAGTCACGCCTCTTCCGGTAGAGCTCATGGGACCTATGAGATCGAAAAATATGAATGGGTGTCAATGGAGAGAAAATAATTATTTTCTGGTCCCAGTCTTTATATGCCCTGGATTACACATATGTTGTTTGTGGATTTAAATGATAATTTTTCATGCAAAGAAAACTAAAAACTTTCGTGAAGAAGTTTGATAATTTTAGGTTTTATGTGAGGCCGCTTTGTGAACTACAGCTCTTCGCTGCTCTCGACGCATATGGTATACGTCACAAACCCGCACTTGGAACTCGGCACAGAGATGGCGATCTCTCTGCCCCACTTCACCGATTTTTCCATGGGGAGGATAAAAGCATCGAAAGAGGTGAAAACCACTATAAGTCGGTGCACGTGCAGAGTTTCAGTTAGGCCGATGGGAAGATTGTCGGTCTTCTCCACGCCAGTCGCAGGGAGAGTGACGTCACATACGAGCCGTGTAGTCTTTCTCGTTGTGTTTTCTCTACAGCCTTTATCTGAACAATTGCACAATAAACGGTCGAACTCTTTGCATGAAAAATTATCCTTTAAATCCACAAACAACATATGTGTAATCCAGGGCATATAAAGACTGGGACCAGAAAATTATTATTTTCTCTCCATTGACACCCATTCATATTTTTCGATCTCATAGGTCCCATGAGCTCTACCGGAAGGGGCGTGACTTCGCCACTCTATTGTGTGCTGCTACCCGCTTATCCAGGCAAACCGTTCCGTGCTTGGTTTAAATAATACTAGACATATTTTTCGTAAGGCAGTCTATAGTCCTTTTTCCATCAAAAAGATAATGCGCTTGAAATTATGCGCATCAAAAGTTAGTGCGACATATGTGATGGAAAAAGGGTTATATCGCTCTAACGCCGATTTTGTCGCACTAAGTTAATTCGCTCTGCAGAGGTGGTTTTGGGAAAGTTCTAGCGACATAAAAGTAATGGAAAACGGCTGAAGCGATATAGAATGTCGCGCATGCGCATTGTTGATGGAAAATCATCTAGCGGGTCAGAAAAATGCGCTTCAACACGGGGCATTGTGACACAATTTTAATTCGCTATAATCATTCTGTCGATGGAAAACCGTTTAGGCGCTTCTTATGTCGCTACATATTAATTCGCTTTAAGAGTTAATTCGCTTGAAAATCTGATGGAAAAAGGACTTATAACCCTTCATCCCAAAAGGTGGGCTGGAAATTCGATGTCGGTGCTGCTTTACTTCCTGTTACGCCGGATTAGTGTACAGTCTTATTGATGTGCTGTTATAACATTGCAATACTGTCGTAGAAGCTCACAGTTATTAGAAAGGAAGTCCTCTCTCCTGTTTTAATATTACCAACGGTTACCACAGCGTCCGAAGGAGGAAAGCTTTGCCAGCTGCACGGGTATTGAGCTACAATCATCCTACATCTTAGGGTTGCTTGGTATGTAAAGTAGGGATGGGCATGAATGATCGACAATCGATTGATTGATCGTTAGGAACTTTGTCGATTACGTACATTTTCATTGATTAAACTAATGCAGGTTCTTTTGCGTAGTGTGAGACTTTGAATGCAATGAATTTCGCTGTGTGGCAGCAGTTAAACATTTTACCAAACAATATAATATAAAAAATAAAAAAAATAAAATGCCACAGGCCTACTTGGTCACCTGCAGGTCTGTGTATTTCAAAGGTAACTGCGACGGATCCATCAGCCAATCAGATTATTGTCTGGCGCCGTCGGCAAATACCACTCCCCCATCCGTCCACAACGAGCAGAGACAATTACCCAAGGGATCTGCAAGTTCATTGAGATAGATATGCTGCCCTTAAGTATTGTTGAGGGCGAAGGTTTTCGAAAACTGATAAACTTATTGGAACCAGGCAGCATATCACATTCCGTCACGACATACCATCACCAGACTGATAGAAACTCAATACGAAGAACGGAAGCAAGAGCTGTGAAAAGAATTGAGCACAACTGAAAGAGTTGCTCTAACCACAGACTGCTGGACCGCTTTAACAGCGGAGAGCTACTGTACATCACAATCACCTGCCACATCAGTTATGACTGTAAAATGAACTCAGCGGTCCTGCTCACAGAAAGCCTGCCAGGCCGGCATACAGCTAACAACCACGCTGAGAAAATGAATGAAGCTGTAGATCAATGGGTCTTGAAGACCGAATTATTGCATGCGTTCATGACAACACGGACCATATTGTTGCCGCCAACAGTTCCACCAGAGTGAACTGGATTTCCGTTGCCTGCTTTGCACACACACTCCAGTTGGCCATAAATGACGGATTTGCCATGTATCTATATCCGGTAATATCAGCGGCTAGTATACTTGTTAGCCACTTCAATCACAGCACCGAAGCAACCAATGCACTGCAACAGAAATAGGAGTAAATGGGCCTCCTAAATCATCGGAGTCATGGTCCGCCCCTGGTTTTCCCATTCACCTGCTGCCGCCCTGACCTCCCCTAATTAACCAAACCACCTTCACCTGTGATCCCTCTATAAACCCTAACCCTGTTATAGATATATTTTTTGTAATATTATCCATATTTTGTTGGAATGTCAGCTCTAAGTTACAGTGAGTTGAAGTTAAAAATCGGACCTTGATGAATGGATGTGGGGAAATAATGCGAAGGAGGCTAATAAATATTGATATGATGATAATTATTGATGCAGTCCATATGTTGGGGGGGGGGGGTTCGATATATTAAATAATTAACCTTATATCCGAATTTTCTTTGTTAATAAATTAATTATTTAGATTTTTAAAACTCATAATTTACATTCATTACAATTTTCTTTAACGAGAATATTTTTTGATTTAATATCTTTTATATAGGATAAAACAAATTATATCGGATGCATATTATGACTGAAATGAGAAACAATAGTTTGTTTACATTTTTATCTTTTTGATTGGATAAAACAAATTATTTCTGATAGATATTTCTTAAATGAGAAACAATTGTTGGAGTAAATCAATATTTTTTTTAGGATTTAACATACAATTTAAATGTATTAACTTCATTCAAAGAATACAATTATACCAAGTTGGATTATTTTGTTTTTGTGAACATAGGAAATATTGTTTGAGGCCTAAGGTCCCAACCTTTTTATCACCACATAGGTGGAACAAGTCCCCTCCACACACACACAAACACCTTCTCCTCCCTTCCTATAAAAACACGCCTCTTACGCACTTATTGTATGTTTGCATGTGCTTCACTTAATGTTCACACTTATTGTAACATCCTGGCACCAAAAATATTACTTGGCATGGTGTAGCATCTTGTCCTAGCTATCTTTTTGTATACAGGTGTGGGTTAACCTAGCAATTGTCAGTGCTTGTCTCGTGTTTCTATCGTCACTGTACCGACAATAAAGATAAAAATGACTTGCAACAGTCCACTGGGTAGACTGATCCATCCAGATATCTAAGTGAGCACTCCCACTTGGGTTGTCGCTATAAGGCCCGGGAAAGGGTGAATACAAGCCATAACGGCTTGTAATGGCTAACCAATCACTCTTGGTGGTACAAATAGGGCTTTAAAACAGAGCCCTTATCAAGTCTAAATGGTAAGTTTGCAACAGGCTGAAAAGGACAAAGGAGAATAGTTATCTTTATGGACCAAGGGTTGTTGCCGTAAGTAATAAATACCGATAGCAAAGGCCGCTCCTTAATCCAAAGTACAAATTTCTACTCAGGAACTGCATACACAAAAATACACAACTTCCAGCTCTGTATAATCATAATTGAAATTGAAAGTACCCTTGGGTGAACTTTGTCTTCGTGGTATTCTTGATGTTGATAGTCTCTGTACAAATGTGTTTGCTCAACCATTTTGTTGTGAGCCCTGTAAAAACATTTTCTCGACCGTTTTGTTGAGGGCCCTGTATGTTTCTAGCTTGCTGTAAAATATCAACTACGAAGCTGTAGGGGGCGCTGTGTAGAGAAATGTGCGTGCCAAAACCAAGAAAACAGCGAAAAATGCCCGAAGTTGCATGGTGGGCCTTTAACCCTGAGCCAGGGTTAAAGTATATCAAATATTAAATAAGAGTTGCATAGTGTCTGACTCTGATATTAGTGGCAATTGAGGTTTATACTCCTATAGCGCTGATCTGAAAATTATATTTTGTTTTCGAATCAAATCAGTGAAATCAAATTTGGACTAGACTGCAGCAAACGTATCAGTCAGGGTTTTTTTTGCAAATTTGGCAGAATCGGTCTGAAGGGCGTGTCAACTATCTGCGCATCTCTCAAGTGTGGTCTTATCCAGGGCTGTCAGAAAACCGTCGAGTGAGATAAGAGAGAAGTCATTTGGCACATTATTTTCGAGCAGTTCGGGCTTGTCACAAGGAAGGCATTTAGGCCTATATATTAATTTCTGTACTATAAGTAACAAACTCACGAACGACCTATTTACATAGGCCTACGTTGCCAAGATATTCATAAATTATTCATAAGCACTAATCCAACACCCAACCCCAGTCATAAAAATGTAGCAGAAATAAAACAGATGTTGGCCATTAGAGGGATCACTGACCGGATCAATGATCACCATGGCATTGAGCACCAGGAATGAGGCTTTTTTATTTAATTTATGTCTAAAAAAAACATGATTATCTACCGGCCATTTCGGCCCAGTGTTAACGGGCCGGTCAGACCATAGATATAGAATACTAGATGTACGGCGGCATCTAGAACGTCATCACGTAGGCGGCCGTCTTACCACAGGCAAGCTTTCTGGTGGAATCTGTGGTCAGCGATCTGCACAAACGCTAATACTCGTATCTCACTGAAATCTTGACGGAATAACAAACAGTTTGGTTTCTTACAAACGTTATAAACGCGGTTATAATCTTGTTGTTCTATATTTTTTTAGAACCTAACATAATTATTCATAAGTATGCAGTGTCATAACTACATCTCTGAGGTTTTGGGTTACCACTACCAACCCAATGTTATGGGTGAGCAGCTCGCAGCTGACTGTGGCAAGATCGCCGCCAGTGCGGACGTTCGACTCCATTGGCCAGCAGCGCGGACGAGACATCTAGTGTTCTATATATCTATGCGTCAGACAACCAAATGTAAACATTTTAATAAGATAGCGGTGGCGTCGGCCCACTTTGAAAGTGGTATGCCCGATGTAAACCCTGGTGAGATATGCGTGAATCTCTTCCTAGTCAGATTATTATTATTTATTTCAATTTTTAGGTGGACCGGAAATATCCAATAAAATGCCGCAAATAAAGGGCCAAACTTCAAAATCTTCAACAACATTTTGAGAAAGGCTAGCCGCTAGTATATAATACTGTCAGAGAAGAAGAATGTCAACAGTGGAAGTAACGAGCAGACCACATTACGTCAGTGCTGTCTGGCTGGCGCCACGCGCTGGTGGTTGAGAGGCACGCAGGGCGCGAGCTATAAAGGGAAATAAAAAATAAAAAACACTGTAAAGTGCTAGCGCTAAGGGGTCACGAACTATGACCTTTAACAGGAGAAAACCAAAACAAACATTTAATAAAAATGGGAGAATTACTCATCAGCGAGCCTAGTGACTCACAGGTAAGCTGTCCTATCCTATTTAAATTGCCTTCGACCTGAGCTTTGAGTTACTGGACAATAAAATAACATAGCTAGGTGACTAGCTAGCTATATAGCTAGCTGTGCTCCTTGCTAGCCCCACTCTGGTGGACTTTTTTAGCAATACACGTGCAGATCCCAGCATTGCATTCCCTATTTCCATCATTCCGTTTCATTCTTATAGGAACGAGCGAAATGCGTTCAGAGGATTTTATTTACACATGACACTGAATGAAAGCCTTTTATCCTTCACTTCAGACTACATATTCTATCTATTCCCGTGTGGTGGAGGCGGTCGGCGTGTTAAACAAACTCGCATCAGCCAGACGTGTGTGCATATGAATTCAACCCTTTTACCCCTGCCATCCCAGCAACAGGAGTGGTTAGATGGGACGTTGATGACACAAGGAAGAATCCCCCATGTGACAGTACATATAATCACATAGCATCTATGGACCTCTGGATTAAATTAATATGATCACATATCATGTATTGGGTCCTAGTTTGAATTGATATCATCACATGCTATAACGGAGTCCTGGATTAGATGAATATTGACTATTTTTAGTTATACTTTTATTTTAATTAATAACTTCTCCTTAGAGTTGAAAAGTAAACTGCAGCTGATGTGTGTTTGCTATTTCTTCAAGCAGAGCCCTTTACCTACGTCACCATGAAGCTGCATCCTCATCAGAAAATAGCACCTGAACCAGGGGCACAGGCAAGTGTATGCTTATTAATTTGGTAAATACAGCCAAAATATTACAGAAGAATTGTTTTATGTATTGTTTTTGTTTGCACATGTTTGATACACAAATATGGAGAATGTTTCCAAACGTCTTTTAGATTAAATGATGAGTCCGTCTCGAAAGCACTTTCAGGTTACCCCGAGGTACTCGGCGCAGTACAAAATACACAGGAAGCTAATTGTGGCATATTCAAGATAACTATCATTTAAAAGAGGTTGTGTTGGTGTTGCTGATACGGTAATTGATTTAATGAATGAAAGAATGCAATTTTCCTCTGCTGTCAGATTGTAACGGACCAGCAGGCTGGTCAGAAGAGCCAGATACTCACAGCTATGAACCCGTCCAGCGGCCCCAAGCAACAGTTCTTTCTGACCACAGCCGATGGCTCTGGGGCAGGCAAGGTCATCCTGGCCTCGCCAGACAGCAACCACAACAAGCAGCTCATCTTTACTGCCGCAGACAACTTGATGCCTGGCAGGATACAGGTGCATATTGTTTAATTCATTTAAGTGCATTTGTAGACTATACTTATGTTGTCCTTGGACTACTCTAAATGTGATATTATGAATTCATTTCATTTTAACATTATTTTATCTTCAACACACTTTTATTTTATTATTTTGTCAAAGCAAAATATTTAAAATATGCAAACACAAATGCGGTCGTATTCCATTATCAATTCACTGTTTTCCAAAATGGCTCAATTGTTTGACCAGTAGCTACTTGAACAACACTAACCTAGTCAACTGGACATGGATGCTCTTCAGATTGTTACTGATGCCATGTCCATGGAGCGGTTGCTTGGGCAGGCAGGGGATCTCAGTCGGCCTCAGCCAGTGGAATACTGTGTGGTCTGCAGAGACAAGGCCTCAGGTACTTGACCTACAGCCTGGAGAGAGAGAGACACACACACACACACACACACACACACACACACACACACACACACACACACACACACACACACACACACACACACACACACACACACACACACACACACACACACACACACACACACACGAAGACACAGCTCATCTACCATTTGATTCCTCCTCAGGGCGTCACTATGGTGCCGTCAGTTGTGAGGGCTGTAAAGGATTCTTCAAGAGAAGCGTGAGGAAGAGCCTGGCCTACAGCTGCCGCAGCAAACAGGACTGCGTCATCAATAAGCACCACCGCAACCGCTGCCAGTTTTGTCGGCTTCGAAAGTGCCTTGAGATGGGGATGAAGACAGAGTGTGAGTTGGCACTGTTGCACCATTACAAACAAACATCTTATTGTCATTCGTGAGCTGGATGTTTCTAGAACCAACACGTACTCTTTAGTTGCTATGGCAGCAGTCCATACAGAAAAGTAGTGGGGAAGCCGGATTTGGAGTTATAATCATCTTACAGAGTTGTTAACATTAACCAAGTCTTTATAAAGTTATCGTACACAAGACAGGTTTATTAAATTCAAATGTCTGTGCCCTCAGCTGTGCAGAGTGAACGCAGACCCATTGATCTGGTCCCTAGAGAGAAGCACTCCAACTGTGCGGCCTCCACTCAAAAAATCTATGTCCGCAAGAACCTCAACAGTCCAATCATTGCCACGCCAACCTTCATTTCCGACACAGAGACAGAAGGCTCCAGGTCAGTGGAGGTTCAGAGCAGAGCATTATGGGGGATATAAGTAGAAGTTCACCTTTGTAGTACTCTGTAAGGGGAGTTCTCATCTAAAGGAACTTTGTATATGAACTATATTTAATTTTTGGTAGTCAGCTCTCGGTTCTGATCAACGTTTTTTTACTTTTTTCTTTAATTGACGTGTAGATCTAGTCTTCTGGAGCAAGGAATGCTAGTGAACATCCAGCAGCCCTTCATCCAGACAGATGGGACATTGCTACTGTCCACTGACTCTGAGGTACACCCATTGACCAGGTATGGTCCCCAGGTATAACAAAGCATTCATTCAAATCCCTGCTGACATCGTCTTGTTACAATCCCAAGCTGGAGTCTAGTCACGGGGACTTGGGGACGCTGGCCAACGTGGTGTCTTCGCTAGCCAACCTGAGCGACTCGCTGAATGAGAACCTCAACGGGGGCGATGATGCCTCAGAGGGCTTCCAGCAGGAGCACTCCGCCAGTGAGATAACACGGTCAGTACCTGAGGAACCGTAACATTATTCTTCAATCAAAACACCAATCTCCCATGAACCCGTCTGCGTATAAGGCCACCACAGGTGGGGTCCTGATCCACATGTTAGGGAACAACATGATCATCAACACTGTATGTTTGGTTTCATTGGGTACAGTGCCTTTGACACCCTGGCCAAAGCCCTAAACCCACCAGATGCAGGGCAGGGCCAGAGCCAGGAAGGTCAGGTGCAGTGTGCTGCCGGAGCCACCATCCAGCTCATCGGTCGGGACCAGGAGACCCCGCTCATAGAGGTGGAGGGGCCACTGCTCACAGGCACCCACGTTGGCTTTAAGGTAGATAACTTGACAATATCAAGTTTCTGCTTTCCAAGCTTAGCTCTCCTCTGATGACATAATTTCCCTTCCTGACTCTGCTGACTTTCATCAAGCTGTCGATGCCGTGCCCGATGCCGGAATATCTTAATGTACACTACATCTGTGAGTCAGCATCCCGCCTGCTCTTCCTGTCCATGCATTGGGCGCGCTCCATCCCTGCTTTTTCAGCTCTGGGGTAAGAACTCATCTGGGCATTATGACAATTTGGTAAGGCAAGGCAACTTTATTTATTATATAATGAGACTGGTTGGTTGTATCGCAAGCTCCTCTGTGTTCATTTTACAGGACTTCAGTCTATTCTCATCTATCTTCAGTCACACACCCACAATGCTCACTACTCTCTCTCTCCCTCTCTATCTGTGCCTCTCAGCCAGGATATGAACACAAGTTTGGTGCGAGCCAGCTGGAATGAGCTGTTCACCCTGGGCATGGCTCAGTGTGCCAATGTGATGAACCTGTCCACCATCCTAGCTGCTATCATTAACCACCTTCAGGGAAGCATTCAGGACGGTAAGGCCCTCTGACTACCACACTAGTGAGCAGCATGACAAACACACATAAGCAGAAGGCAATTACATCACTTTAGTACCTCTAAGCACACCAAGCAACATATACCAAGGACCTTGTTTTAAACAAACGGGGCGTTGTTAAACAATAAACTGGGCCTTGCGTTCGTCTCAGACAAGGTGTCTGGGGAGAGAGTGAAGGAGGTGATGGAACACATCTGGAAGTTGCAGGAGTTCTGTCACAGCATGATAAAGGTGGAGACGGACGACTTTGAATACGCCTACCTGAAGGCCATAGTGTTATTCAGCCCAGGTGAGTGTAATAGACTACAACAGCATCTTGGCCCATATCTTGTTTCTATGGAGGTAGTTAGTGGCAGGTGAGATGTTTGCTTGAAGTGTTCGATGTTCCAGACCACCCAGGCCTGGAGTGCAGCATCCAGATCGAGAAGTTCCAGGAGAAGGCCTTGATGGAGCTTCAGGACTATGTGCAGAAGACCTATCCAGAGGACACGTACAGGTAGATGTATATACTAGATGTATATAAAATTTCCCCACAATGACTAGAATATTCCTCCTAAAGCAGCTCCTAAAGCTGTCAGTGACTGTCAGGCTTTAAGGATTCGTTGTGGTTCCACGTTGACGCAACGCAATGACCAAGCAGTCGCTTCGATGCAGTTGTGAACATGTTTTGCTTCTGCGTCGGGTTCACGTTAGTGGACCTATCACAGCCCTTGCTGCTGCGTCGCCTCGATACAAGGTTACACTTTTTGGGAGGCGCTCGCAGGCCCTTGCTGTGGACGCAAGGAGGGTCCGCAAGGACGTAATGGGTCCGTGAACCCCCTTCAGTGTGTCGACGTGGAACAATAACTAAGCCTTGTTATTGTTATGCGTTATGCCCAGGGCCGATCTGTGTTCATGTACTATATTCCCTGAGGAGGATCCAGGGATGGAAAGACATTAATTTGCCATCCACTAAGTTCTGTTGCTCGTATCCGACAGGCAGTGCAGCGGCCCAGGCTGCTCGCGGTAGTTTGCTTTACCGCGGGGGGGCTTTTATTTCACATTGAAGTATACATTTTCTCATTTGAATGTCATTTTCATTTCACATTTCAAATTCATATTTTAGAATAATGGTGACAGCCCTAGTATATACCTGCAATGGATACATTTGTATCATGTAAAAGCCTTTCTACTGAATGTTCAAGCAAAGATGTATTAGGTTTTGGGGTGTAACAACAATAAACATCCAAACCCATCAAGACAATTTAGGAATTGTGTATTTTTGTGTACATTAAATAATACTTTTGCGATGAATATGCGGCCAACCTAACTATTGGTGGGGGTTGGGCTTCTAAGGTTGACCCGTATCCTGATGAGACTTCCAGCCCTACGCCTGATGAACTCCAACATCACAGAGGAGCTCTTCTTTACCGGACTCATAGGGAATGTCTCCATAGACAGCATCATTCCATACATCCTGAAGATGGAGACCACAGAGTACAACAGTCAGGACTCTGGCTCTTTGGAATGATAAGTATTCCTCCACCCAGCTGAAACGTCTTTTCAGAGATGGGTAAACTGAACTTATGTACTACTCCTAAGGTTTCTGGTCGACTGTCGCCCTCAGTGTGCTATCCTGTTGCAGTTCCTCTGCGCTCAAAGCCCTGGTACCACAGCGTAAGCCAGCGGGACCACTGGTAGGGGTCTGGGATGTTTCAGAGTTCAGTGAAACTCCAGACTTGATGGAAGAGACTGAAGTCTTTTCTGTACTTCAAACCAATTCCTGATTGACTTTAACTTTTGGCATAAGCCTTTACAGGTTGTTTTACTCTTATTCAAGCCATATTCTTCTCTAATGCTGGACATGATTATGGTTTTTAGGGTAGCTTCTGAATCTAATCTCTAAAATGTGCAATCGTTAATCATGGAGTCAAATGAATGGCATAAGAAAGTCATAATGGTAAAAGACTATAAAAAAAAAACTTTCAAGCTGAGTTTAAGCTCATGTCGCATAGAAAACAAGTTTAGCCATGGGGAAAATCTAAAGTCCCAACCACAGACTTCTAGAGATTATAGCATCCAAGAATTGATCGGGTGTGAGAATGTATCAGCAGCCTAGGTGAAGGGGATTTATGTAAATTATAATTGTGATTATAATTCATCACATGACAATGCAATCTATCTATTAGGTGCAGTGTGTAGAATCCAGTGGCATCTAGCAGAATGGAATTGGCAGAAGTGGAATATAATTTTCATAAGTAGTTTATAATTAGTGTATAATCCCATAATCCACGGTGACCGGCTTGTTGCACCGACATGATTTTACATTAGCCCAGAACAAACAGCACTACAGAGGACACTGTTTCAATAACAAATAGGAATCCCTGTCTTACTTGTAAGATAAGACCTATAGTTGTACAGACTAAATACTAACCTCATCACTTGACCCTTGGCTTCTGGATGCTGTCCAGGTCAGAGTGGCTTTGATTATATGGTTGAAAGGCGGGGGGAGGGGGCTGTAATTCAGCAATATGCCAACTCACTACTAGATGCCACATCATCCTACACACACATTGCACCGATCATGGCGTGGTATTTTAAATGTCATACAACAGTGTACCTTGTTAGTTTACTTATTTGTTCAAAAATGTTAGACATTTAAATTTGGACAACAGTAATATTGTAACATTCAATTTAAGTTGCTTACTCATTCACACTGGAATATTGTTTGCAAAGACCACTTCTAAATCAGGTTAAAAAACAAACCTATTTGAATGTTTTCTTTGAGCAGCCACTATCAAATTAAATAATGTAATAATCAACCTTACTTAATTAACCTGTAGAAATAGCAAAGATGAAGATGGTCCAAGTGATAATTCCATACAATTTTTATAGTTTGAAGTCAGAGAAAAAAATGTAATTAATTAAGGGCCAAATGTGTTTTAGCATTCTGCGGCTATTGCTGCTTCTCGAGTGGAAAAGACAATTCAAGACTCCTTCTCAGCTGCTGTTGTCCTGGCTACGTTTGGTATATATGGTTTCGGGTGCAATCAAGATGTGCCTTGATTGGAGCTGTAGACGTGTATTCACCTGGTGGAGTGGTGGTTGTGTCAGCCGCTCAGCTCTTTTGCAATCACCAATGTATTAATCCTTTAAGGGTTGGACCCAATTTTCTTTTATTCGTCGCCTTTTTTTTAGCCGTCTTTAGTTTTTTAATGAATTGTGTTGCACATTTTTTTTCAAATCAAATTTGTTTTGACTTTTTATTCAAATTGTTACTAAGTTGCTCATACTAAGTGTACTTAAAGTACTTTATTGGAATGTCTCAGATTAGAAAAAGTATTTTCTGGGGCAGAGCCCCAAATCTATCGGTGTGTTAAGCATATGTTGAATTATACTGTACGTACTACAGCAACTAAAAACAATGGTTTGTTACTGCACTTATGTAAACTAATATTTGTACATGTAGTTTCATTAAAATGAGTGCATGTTTTTTTAAGTGAAGTTTTATATATCTTGTCACTGTATGGGCTAAAAGCAAAGAAGTTTTCCGATATTGCAGTGCATGAAGGTGCTTAAGCTTTTTTTAAAGTTATGTATAAAAATGTAGATTTAAATGTTGTTGCATTATCATAATTCAAGATTCTAAAACAGAAATAATTAATGTGAATAGTGTCTTATGTTTGTTTCTGTAAATGCATTTCCTCAAACTTGTGACTAACCAATCATTCAAACAATCATATCTACTTCTTTGCCATTTGCCCTTTTTTCTACCTCGTCAGAAATAAAACTGCAAAAAAAAAAGTAATACAGTGATACAAGTTGGCAATCCGAGTCTGGTGTGATGGTTATTGTAGTTCTGACAGAAACAAACCATTGTTTCAAGTATGACATTGACTTTTGGCACAGAGATGGCACTAGGCTATGTGACATTGACTACAGTTGGGATAGGTTTTTTCACTCATTCATTATTCTCTGTATGTTTCAACCAATAAGGGTATTTGTTCAAAACAGTATCCCTCTCGTTTTTACTGAAAGTGTGATAATATTTTGGAAACTGTAGAGGCATGTAAGAGCCCTACTGTCACGTCCTTTATTTATTTTTAAACATTTATATAAGTGCTCGGAATATTTCATATTTCTTTTAAGGGCTAACCAATATTGTTCTCACAATTAAGTATACAGGTTCTTGACTGTCTCATAAAAGAACTACACAAGAACTCAAACTACAACTAGCCGACGTCATCCGTTGAACAACGTCATCAAAGCGGGACAGTTCGTGTGCTGCTCAGTGGTGCTGCTTCTAATGTGTATTGACCCAACTCCTTAAATCTTAAAGATGCCTATGAAAGGAAGGTTTCCGATCAGAAGAACGCTAGAGTATCTCCAAAAAGGGGATTTGATTTTTAAGAACCGAGTAAAGATTATGACCGTTAATTATAATACATCTGGAGAGCTCAGCGAGGGAGCAAGGTCAGTAACGTTAGTTATAGCATAGGCTAATGTTAGCTCATGTGCAGCTCTGCTGGGGAATGTGTTATGGCTTTTTAACGTCTGTCACTGCTTATTAGAATAATAGAATTGCAGTACCCTTTCGGTCGCGACTATAAAATGTGTGTTTGCTTGCTAACAGCAGCAGAGCCTCAAGTGAATGTGCAATCAGAACATCACATTTATATTATAATCTATAATGACATAAGTCATTAGGTCATTACATATGTATGTTCAAAAACAAAATTCTCATTGGTGAGCTTCTGTTTTCTCCTGTTGTTTCATTGGTTTGGTTATGTTGCCTAACCTGTCTAAACCTCTTGTGGTTTCTAGAAAGTTTGTGTTCTTCAATATTCCTCAAATCCAGTATAAAAATCCATGGGTCCAAGTTGTGATGTTTAAGAACATGACGCCCTCGTCTTTCCTGAAATTCTACTTGGGTGAGTTTGCTTTTATGATTTATCGTAATTATACAATAGAGCAGTTTAGGCCAGGCTAATTCTCGCCATTAATTCATGCAGATGGTGGAGAGCAGGTTCTTGTTGATGTGGAAGGAAAGGACCACCAACTTATAACGCAACACGTGAAGAAAATTCTCTGCAAATCAGAGTAAGGAATATTAACTAATCAGTATATTATGCAATTTATTGAGTTGAAACAATGCATTATGCCTTCAACATGGTCGTGAAATAAAGGTAAAATAAACTAACTGAAGAACTAATTATTGGTGTTAAAGTTATTCATATTTCATTAGTTCACACGTTAATACAGGTTGTCTTTCTAATGAAGACACAAGATGGTGACTGTCACAGCGTCAGATAGTATTGTTATATGCATGTTTTAATATGTATTCATCTTTTTTCTGTATATAGAGAGGTCTTGCACGTTGAAGCCCTTGCAAAAATGCAAGAGTCCAACCCTGCCAATTTTGGTCCAAAGAAGTATTGTCTGAAGGAGTGCATCTGTGAGGTTGAGGGTCAAGTACCTTGTCCTGGCACCACACCACTGCCCAAAGAGTTTACTGGAAAATACCGCACGCAGATGGCAGCGGCCCAGGAGTAACTGTCCCGAAGATCAGACATTGAAACATTTTGACATATTGATTTTCTACCGTTATTTTGTGTTTGTTTCTTATGTTAAAATACTTTTCCTTTTGTAAATAGTGAAGCTATATGTATAGCGTTGGTTGCTTAATGTATCTATTTAAACAAGTCTACAAATTGTAATAAATACTTCCTAATTAAAAAAATTCTAGAGGCCAGTTTCAAACTATTTGCGGTAGGTACATATGTTACACAATCAAGCTGAGGTCCACAGGCCATTTTATTTCTCAATATCAAATTTTATTTGTGCTGAGATGGAGCCGTCAAATGATGGCTGAAGGTTAGGTTCTTAGAAAATAAATGTCTTGAATGGCAAGATAACATACACAGGCACTAATCAAATACAACAATGTTAGCAACGGACACAATCAATGTGTAACCTTGGAAACGTTAATAACACATTTATTGTCAATATTTTGATTTGAATGTTTTACTGGGATTATTCACAACACATTGGATTGAGCATAACGGCAAACTCAGTCTGTAGTCAAACCTTTGGACAGTGGTCAATTTTATGTAGTAGAATAAGCAGCATTAGGATAATACTTACTGGCTTCGTCGAGTTGGGGTTACCATAAGGTAAATAATGAATTCGCTGAATAAAGTTGGATTCAAAACAATTTGTTTTCATGTTCCCGCTGATAAGCCAATCCTCTATGTAACTACAAAAGGAAAATGTAATTATTGGAAATTGAGATAGGTGCCATGCTTTAAGTTTCTGCATACAATTCGAAAACTGCATCACTTTGGACCTTTGAAGTTATTCTATACATTGTTAAAGTACCACAGAAGGTGTACATCATGAAACACACCTCAGTATACCTTTGCAGCAATGATGCTGCACAATTTTGTGATCAATATCTACAACCAAACAAACAAATATCTGAGGCCTTGCAGAGATGCATATACATCCAACAATCAACAAAACATGCATCAGATCTTTGAAAGAATGCGTGTTACATTAACAATGTTTACTATAACAAGTTAATATACAGAAATGATATTGATGGCGTTTCTTGCAGAAAAGCACATTGATTCTGTGCATTATGCCTTGTGCTTTAATTACGCAAAATGAAATAACGTAAATAGATCATTAAGTAGTTAGTGTGTGCTTAAAAATATTTTGCATGAAAAATGTTGTGTAGAATAGTCATCAAGTCCGGCACTACATGCTAGCCCTAGGTTATCAATTTGAAGAGAAACCTTCTGATTCTCATTAACTAAATACCTAAATGAATGATTTATTCACTATAATTCAGATTCAGTTTCATAAATTACTTAAACAATGGATGTTACGTTTTTTTTACAGAAATGAGCAATACATTTCTATGTCTTTTTTTAATCCGGTATTTAATAACATATTTTAATGCACTTGTTTGTTTTAGTTGGCAATAACATACAATTGGGAACTTCACTAGGCTCATGGCCTCATATGAGCTCAGTCAACTGCATCCCTTTTCTTGATTCTTATTAGTGGATAGAACAAACGGCTTTAGTTGAGGCAATGGTTAACAGTCAACAAAACATCTACTCAGTCTTTTAGTGCTTGCAAAAGGATTCACTTGGTACAACAGAGACATAGTGCTTAGTTTTAGAGTTCAGCCGACGGAAGCAGCTCTCACCGGGGTTATAAGATGTTTATTACGTTGATGGGCAATGGGCACCCTTATCTGAGGCTGATCACAGGATCTGATGGAACAGGGTCAGTGGGTTTTCTTCTGCTCCTGCAGGGTGTGCTGTAGTTCTCTCAGGTTGGCTGAGAGCAGCTCCACCTCGTCCAGACGGCCGTTTATCTTAGCGTCAAAGATGTAGGCCCTAATGTTGTCAATCTGCTGCAGAAGCAGTTCCTCCTCTATCATGTCAATGTCCGCCAGAGCTCCTGCGTCTTCGTCCCCCTCGAAGGGGTTGGTCGAAACCCCTGGGGAGTCCCCAGAGGCCTCCGTGAAAGGGTTGCTCGTCTCACTACTCTCCTCCTCGAAAGGGTTTCCAAGAGATGTTGCAGCGGGTTCTTCCTGTCCACCGTTGTCTTCTTCGTCATCAAAGGGGTTGTATTCCTTCTTCCCGTTGCTCACCTCTTTGTGTTCCTCCTGTATGTCCTCGAAGAAGGGGTTGGACGGGTCCTCTTCAGTAGGCGTGGAGTCCTCTTCGAAGGGGTTTAGAGAGGAGCTGTTTGGCCCTTCGCTGCTGGGAGGAGTGACATGTCCTCCTAAGCTCCTCAACCTAGGAGGGGACTCTTCTTGGCCCGCGAGAGCAGGGAACGCTCTTAATGACAGAGGGCTCCTTTCAAATTTAGGGGTTACATCTCCAATCTTGTCCTCCTCCACATACCCAGCCACCGGCTCGCCGAGGTCCAAAGAGCATTCCCAGATGGAAGAGGGCTGCCGGGAGTCCGCCGCCGGAGCTCTTTGCTCCCACTCGCTCCTTTCCCGGGCCTCAAGCCTTTGAATCTCCCCCTGTTGCAGGTTCTCCTCCTGGGCCAGCTTCTGGGAGAGAGCGATGGCCAAGCTGGTCTGCTGCTGGTCGTATTCGTCCTGCAGCTGCCGCAGGTTCTCTTCCAGCATGGCCACCTCGTCCGTCCGCTGGGCCTCCCTCGCTTGCCGCAGGAACGACTGGATGTTGTCTATCTGCTGCAGCAGGGGGTCCTTGAGCTCACTGTGGGTTTTCTTGGAATCGGCCGAGGGCAGCCAACCTCCTGCCTTGGTCATGCGAGGAGGTTTGGGAGCCGGGGGGACTTCTCCATTGGTGGTGGCGACGGAACGGTTCTTCTCAGACTCCTGCCTCTTCCTCATGGACTCCTGAGCAGCCTGGTGGGTGGAAGAGACCGTGAGATATAAACATGAGCTGGAAACTGTTTGAGGAGGAATAAAAGGAGCACCTCCTCACCAATCTCTCCTGCTGGAGTTTCTTCTCTTGTTCCTGCTTCCTCTTCTCCTTCAGTGCCTCATACTTGTCTTTGGTTGGAAGAGACATCAGACCCAACAGCTTCTCCTAGTGGAAGCACAATGGCCAGAAGGGTAAACATAAAAATGTGTTTTGAATTGAAGTATTGAATTCGCCCCTGAACCATATATCTCCTCTTTTAGGTGTTCTTACCTGGACGAAGAGCGTTGCGGTGTAACGGATCATTTTCTGCAGATGGAGGGACTTTGGCGTGGGGGCTGGATCATCTTTCATTCCCAGGGTTAAAATCCTCTTACTGATGAGAGGAGAGCGAGCGAGAAATCCAGTTTACCCCTTCATACATATTACATTAGATTTGACTAGACTAGTTTAATCTTCAATTATAAAAAAAACTTGCAATGCACTGACCTCAATGCATCGATTAACTCGTAGTACTTCTGTACTTCCAGTCTAAGCCCACCAGCAGAGTCCAGGTTGTATGTGGTTTCCCCGGCACTATGAATGAATAGAGTCAAAATAGAGTCATTTTTTGCTTTGAATCCAAACCAATGATTTCCCTCTAGGTTATTTACAGTGCAATTGGACTTACTTAAGAGATTCGGCCACTTTGATGTACTCTGGTGCCTTTTCATCAACCTTGTCCATACACATTCTTAGCCTCTGAAAGAATCAACACAAGATGCAAGACATTGAATACCAGAATAAATACACAATGAAGGGCATGAATATGTTGGCTTAAAAACGCAAAAATGGGCAGTTCTACTGCCCACAGTGCAATAAAACTCAACATAATAATGTCTCTGCTAGCGAGAGCAACAATATGGCCTGTGAGATAAATCATTCTTTAAGGGCGCACATGAAGTGATGCAGAGCACGCATCTGACACCCCCTTGTGCACAAATGCTGTCATCTTTTGGCACCAAGTGGGTGGACCAAGCCATGGGGGTGGGCAGTGAACCATAGCCAGCCTTTAAGACTTACAGTACTTGACGATAAAGAATATCAACAAACCAGGAGATATAAAAATGCTGATCAGGAAATAATTACTAAATTGCCTCGCTGAAGCTAGTGTAACGTAGGTACTTAAGTGTACAAGACAGCAATCGTCTAATGAAGCCAGATATAAATCAGTGCTGTGGCTGTATTTGTTTATGTTATATATATTATATATATCTATATTAAAAAGGCTTTGGCTCTTACAGCTTGGACCTTTGAGCGTCGTACCTCATATAGTTTGACTATGTCAGGCATGTGGTCCCTCTCCTCCAGCTTCTGCTGTCTCTTCAGCAGCGTGTCCATGCAGTGGTGGCAGCAGCGGATCTTCTCGTCGTCCTTCTCCTCCAGCATGGAGGTGACGCTGCTCAGGCTGCTCAGGCTGCCCCTTCTGGAGCCCATCCCACTGGCCCCGGCCCCTGAGGGTGGGGCCTGGGACTGACCCGGGCTGCCAGGGATGCAAAGGGACTCCCGTGTGCCACTGGTCAACTTATCTGGTGAGTGGGAGGGAGGGCGAGAGAAAAAGAGAGAGAGAGAGAAAGAGAGAGAAGCCCTTACATAAGAGGTAAAAAAAAAAAGCTCTGTTTGTAATGCACCAAAGTGTCGTCCATAATTATGTCAAGCAAATTGTATTTTTTATTGCCCCTTAATCACATCTGCAGTCTCAAAGGGCTTCACGGACCACATTTCAGGGATACTCTCCTACCCTAGCACACCCAGGAGCAAGCTAAAACTCTATTATCAAGGAGTAAACCATCCAAGGAAGAAACACAGAGTGAGGGGTGCCATACCAGACAGACATGATCGTGACCTTCATAGTTATACTCACAGGCCAGGGGCAGAGGAACAAAGTCCATGCATTTCCTACACATGATGGAGCCACACAGACGGCAGTGGTGCCGCCGGTTCCTGATGTTGAACTTGTTCCCACAGTCGGGACAGAAGGGCACGTCCGAGTCGCTCACCCATGGCACCACCGACTTCTCTATGGCTGTGGAGGGGAGATAGCTTTAGAAATGGAAGATGAGATGGATCTCATATATTTAAATATGATGGAAGTGAACAAACCTCTGATTTTAGCTACATCCGAGTTGGTCCTATCGAAAGATGTGAGCTGAAACAATTGGGCCACAAGTAAGATGACATTATTGCATGGATAGAATGGAAATTATAATTCAAATGAATAGTGGTTAGCGATTTCACAACCACACCTTTTCTAGTCTGATGAGGAGCTTGTTGACTTCGATCACATAGTGGTCTATCCTGGCTGCTCTGTGTTTTTTGAAATAGTCCTGATGATTTCTGGTTGCACCTGCAAGAAGAAGTTTAATTAATTATCCAGCAAGACCAGCAGTCTGATGTCAATCAATGCCTATGTAAATCTGATATATTTGAATCCTTTGTTTCCACTTTATAAAATGCATGTTTAGTTTGCAACACATCTATTATGTAGTTCTGACTGAGTCATTATTAGTTATGTAAAAAATGGATAATTGGTACATTAATATTTCAAAATGGATCAGAGATTCAAGCCTTAGGCTAGAAAAAAAAAACATTAAATCTTCTCTCTTAACCAGTGCATCTCTCCAGCCTTACCCAGCTCCTGGGGCTCCCACATGTATGGATCCACTCCGCCGTAGTAGAATGACTCATAGCTTCCAGTGTCAGCTCGGTCGTCTCCATCCCTCTTCAGCAGTTTATCTTTGGCTTTCTTAGCCTTTTGAACCAAACCTGCACACGCACAGATGGTGATGATGCTGCTTCAATCCTACTCCAACCCTAATGCATCCAATATCACTCAATGCACAACTATTCAATAATTATGCTGTTACCCACACATGCAGCCAGTGCTGGAATTATCTGCTTTTCACTTATCTGATAAGCCTTAAAATACTTTCCGCATCCCTCCGTTTCGAATCTAGGCTACGTTCTACAGAAGTATTCTGAGGTGAGTTGACCATCTTACTAAATTCAGGATAAATTCACTCTAACCTAGATACGATTATCACAGATATTACAGGCACTTACTCTTGAGTTGCCCCCTAACATGACGGTCGTCTCCAGAGTGCTCCTCCTCATAGTGGTCCTGGAGTTGGTAAAAGGACTGCAGATCCTTATGGCACAGTGGGCAAATGAATCCCTCCTTCACTTCCCCTGTGCCTTCAAAGGGGGGTGGATAACTAGATGCCATGGGAGGAATCGGCTGTGGATGAAGCCCTGATGGACGCGATGCACGGTGGGAAAGGCGTTTCCATTCATTCCACCCGCCACCGGGTGTTCACGCCAACACAGGACAGTTCCATCCCAGCCAGGGAAAACCTTGGTTTTCAGGATGTGAGTGAAAGAAAAGTCCAAACCCAAATTATCAAAAAAGATTGCACCCCCAATAAATGTTCTTATAACACACAGAATACACATTGCTATGATTTTCACCCGTAACTGATGTCTGAAATCGTTTGCGTTATTGAATCTCATATTTGTTTTATTTAATCTCTCATTAACTATCAGATGAGTGGAACCTCATTACCGTTGTCAGCGGTAGATGGTGGTCTCTTGTAATTGCACCCTAAATTGCCGAATATAGATCTGCCGAATACGTTGTTTTACATTTACACAATGTAACGTTACGCAATGTTATTAGCAGGTGCATAAGGCTTTGGCTGAATGTATTATGAATACTTTATTGTTGTTGTACCTAATATGCTTAACGTGTACACGAAATTGCTATGAATTGCTATTGCACATCGTCCTATGGTAGGGTCCGCCCTCTGACTCAACACTAGTGAGTCATTAACATGTTTTCTGCCAACGCATTGCCTTATATGACGCTGCAATTGACAGAAACTTACATTTCAAGAGCACACATCATGCAGTATGTCAAATCGGTGCAATGCTAACGACGTTTTAAACTTTCGAAAAACAAAAATGGATTTCGAACGTCGGTGAATCAAATCACTATTATCGTAGTGAGAAATTTACAAAGACATGAACCTCCCCAGTAGCTTTCTGATGATTTAAACTCATTTTTTCGTCTCGTTGCGTAGAGTTCAGTGATCTAAGGAGCAGCGACCAGCCAACTAGCCATGCTAGGTACCATACACTAGCTTGGGGCTAAACAATGGCACGTTTTGTCTCCTGACATCACAAGAAACGCTCTCCCTTGTGTTGCTCAATGGTACACCTGAATATAATCTTCAGTAAAACATTTGTACTCACACGTTTACAAAAGTTATTGTTTGAAAATGTGGATATTGACAGCTCGCAGCTCCCAGCTGCAACCTATGGCTGCACCACAGCTGCCCAACCTAGTCATGTGACACCCCTCCGTATGGCAGCATGTGAGGGACAAACAGAACAAAACGCCGAAAGCCATGGCTATGTTAAAACGTAGTTGGGTTGTCTACACTGCCTAGTGCCTACTCTAGTTTTTTCTTTCACGTTTCCTATACTTTTATATGATAACCGCAACATTTACACGAATAATAATAGTGGTTCAAACCAATCGGTTGATGGTTGTCATTCATGCCACTGTCCGCGCGCGTCAGATTTGGGATCCAGCGGTCCGAGCATCAAATAGTTATTATTTAATAGGGAGTAAAGAATAAAAATTATACGAGACATACTTTCTATCATTGGCCGATACGTTCGTTATTTGATATAGACCTACTGCACATGTCGGTGCATTTCTGATAAGCATTGGCCCTTCCAATGTCAGTATAAATGTTTTTAGTAGAAAAAAAAAAATACTTCACGCACCCAAAAGCTATTCCATGACTGCAACTAAAAAGTCCACGCCAAAATTCTTTACTAATGCATTTTATTGTAACATCGACATAGTTGTGAAATGATTTAAGGCAGGAATTACATACAGGCTGCAGTTAAACATGAGTCCATGCAATAATATTTTAGTAAAAAATAACTCTTTGCAGCCTATTCAGTTAGCGTATTTTCGACTTTTCTATTGCTTTTATCTGATAGGAGCCTATACTAAAACTTTGTAACCTCACAGAGGTAACAACACAAAGCAAAAATATAATATTAGGCAAAATAAAAAAGTATTTAATAAGAGTTGCCTGTGTCACAAATCGATCAAAGTTGCCTTTTCATTAGTCGTCAAATTAGGTTATAATTCGTGGTTCAGTGAACAACATGTGCACACTTCCTCAAAGTTAAGCAAAAGCAAATATTTTAATCCAATGACATACACTTTGGGCGCTATCATCGATCACATACCTGAATGCAATCAATGTAGGCCTATTACTTCATGTTCCTAAATTGTAAAATACCTATGTGGCATTTTTTCGGGTATATAGAAAATTATGTAAATGGGCAGGCTTATCTGAAATTATTTGATTACGGTCAATTACTTTACACATTTATTTTTTTTACTATACAGCACATTAGGCTCACAACAGCCTAAACTTTAGTTTTTTATTATGATCACTTTTCTACCAAATCCTCCTCTGGGGGGGCGAGTCTTTTACCCGGGTGTTGTCTCTTTTCCTCCACGCGACTCTTGGTCACGTTGTCTATGAGGTCGAGCAACAGGCTGGTCTGGCTGCAGCCTGAGGATGGGTCCAACACGTCACAGGGTCTGGTGGAGCCCGAATCCGGGCTCGGGTTTTCCCAAAAACGTTTCCCGGGATGCTGACGCTTGTCGAATTGCTGGAGGGCCGCGTTTTCCTCGTGCTCCACGTCAAAGCCAGGGTCACGCTTACCTGGGTGCTGCCGTTTGCTGAAAAACGCGAGGAAGCGTTTTCCCGGGTGCTGTCTTTTAGAAAGTTCACTCAGGAGCACGGGGCTGTCCGCAATCTGTCCAAGTATCGCGCGTTTTCCCGGGTGCTGTCTTTTCTGGAACTCTATAAAGGAGTCTAGGTCGTCGTCGCGTTTTCCCGGGTGCTGTCTCTTCTGAACAGCCTCGTAGTCTGCCTCCCCGTCGTCGTCCTCCTCCTCCCTTCGCCCTGGATGCTGCCGTTTCTCCAGGTCCTCGTTCAGTCTCTTGCCGGGATGTTGCCGCTTTGTGACCCAGTCTGACTGAGAGTAAAGCCCTTCTGGAAGAAGATTAGAAAAAAATTACCGTTTACTTGCTCTGTTAGCTACATCAAAGGGAAGATGTATTTGCCATCTTTAAATGACTCCTGCAAATTAAATGTTTTCTGTATCCTGAGTAAATGAAGTGCATTAGATTACAATCGAGGTTATCAAAGTAAAAAGTTAAAAGGTACAGGATACAAACGATAACCAAAGGATAATATCTTAAATTGTGTATTATTATTTTTAAGAATGTTAACAAATTGAAATAAAAAAAGAAAACCAACTGTGTAACCCATATTGTAGTGGCATCAAGATACATGTTAATAAAAAAAAAAATCACACAATAATTAACGCACAATTTGAATAGGCTATATCTAGTCAAGTTATTCTCGGCGAGATGGAATTCAATTTGGAACAGCAATAACTGAGCGCAGTTGAGGTGCGCTACATTTACCATTTGTTTCTCCTTGCTCTTGTATCTTTTCCAAATGGAGCGCAACAAAATAGTCTCTGCTCTCTGTAGAATAATGTCGTCTATGGTCTTGTGGTCCACCGTCCCATCGTCTGGCATACCCTGCCCTCTGGAACCCGTAAAGTTACCCACCGTGAGAGAAGCCAAGATGAGAAGATACGTCGACTTCATTGCAAGTAGAGTTGTGCCTGGTAAGAAATGATATGAGATTATATTTGGAAAAAAAAGGAAAGCTGTCATGAGGATAAAAATGGAGAATATAATCAGATTTGCATTTAAACTAAGATAGAGGTTTGAAATGTGCATGGCAGATGAAGTAAAACGGTATTAAGACTTGAAATGAAAGACTTACTTGGTGTCTTTAGTTCTTCCTCTTGGTAGGCAAATTCAATGGTGATTATGTTCATTTGCTATAGACGTAACCGTTTTGTTCCCCTTCTCACAGCGGTTGGTGACCCTTGAAGGCCAACTTCAGAGGTATGAGCAGATACCTACCCATCGCTTTTTATACCCTCCGCTATCTGTCGTCACACCAGCCACCGCGCTGTAAGTTCCTCTGGAGCGCGCGTCTCCATTGATGTCACCAAGTCGTGCGTAACGATGGATGGTGGACTTTAAACGAAGTACTGACAGATTCTTTTTTTAGATCCATAAATTACAAAAAGTTGACTTGGAATTTGGTATTTAACTGCGTAACATACAATTAGGCCCAATAGTTGAGCTTTTTATTGGCACTTCCGCAGTAATTTAACCGCACTTATCATGTTTGTAACTCTTACCAACATGGTTATTGTACCAAATGGTCATCTTGCATATCTTGAAATTGTCAAAGGTTTATATAAATAAAAATAAGATAAAATAATAATATGTTTGTACAGAGCCTCATTGAGCACAAGAAGGGTGTATGTTAAGGTTTGGTGTGAATTGACACTTTCGTCATTTAGTTCAGAAGGTTGAAGGACCTACCGGTCAGCTTCGGAGGTGAGGATGGCGGACTCCCCAAGCCCTTTCACACATCGCTGGCATGATTAGGATATTAGGAATAATGTGCAATCTCAGTACGGCTCAGCATGTGACAGTGCTTCCTCTCCCTGAATCAGGACAGGGGACGGCGCCTACCTTCTGAACTGCAGGGGTATCACATCACAGAGTGAAGCTCTCCTCCAGCCTAATAATCGTATCTCTATAAGCAAATCTTAACTCTCCCCTGACTATAATGCATTCTTTATTTACAGTGCAACTAAAGAGGGTTTGATAAGCATTGAGATTACTCCAGAGTCCCTTGATTCTCTCCTCCAGTTTGAGTCAGCCCAGAATAAAATCAACTGCATCATTTCTTGCCTTCATTGTGCTGTCATGTCTAATACTTCAAGGATGTTTAGAATCCACGCAGGACTTTGGTTATAATATCAATACCATTATTACACCCTCTATTCCCTCTTAGTGTTAGTCTATAGATAATCTGCATGTCAATGATAAGCAAGATGTAGCATTTGCTGTGCAGTCTGTCCTCCTTCCGATGATAAAATACATTGTACATCTGGCTGTTGTTCTCTTCATAAAGGCAGCAGCTATTGACCCTCCACTCAAAATCCATTGCAGACGACCACAGAGGAACGGGTGTCTTGTTAAACCACTCCCAACATATCAGTACCAGCTTCTCTTTGAATCTCAGCCATGAGATCACATCCCAAAGGACCAGGTTCCTTGTCAGCAGGTCAATTACCCCTGGAAACACTGGAACAAATGGGAATCGGCAATCAAAAATTAATCTGACATCTTCTGGGACCACACAACGCTGGGTTCATCGGTTGGTATGTGGGTCTCTGACAGAGATACAAAGTTTATATTGTGTGTGTGAATGTAACGTTGTAGACCCTGCGGCAGGTTTGAATACTCCCTTTCTATCTTTATTCCCATCCTTACAAGGATGTAATTAAATCCTGTGTTCTTAGTGGGGCCGTCAAAACTCAGCCATGAAGTTAACACAGAGGTTTAACCACAGTTTGAGCTCCCGGAGAGGACAGCTAAATATACCACTCTCTGGCTGGGAGAGAATAATAAGATTCTTCAGCATCCCTCTTGTGTTTCTTCTCACTGAGGCTTGCTGTTTTTTCATTTCATTAAGCCATGATGATGAACTTCCTTCAACTCCAAATGCAATTGGCAATGCTTGGAGACATGAAGTTAAACAGATTGATTCTCTATTTTGTTGCATAGCTACAGAGAGTATTGCTGGACGAGTGCACAGGTTGATGAAGCGCAGACCTGAGCCAGTCGAGCTGCAATATGTGATTCATATTCATCATGAGCAACACAACCTTTTGTAGTGGTTCAGCGAATGAAGTCAACCGTACTGTCAGTGAAAACAGGGCAGAAAATGGGGTTTTGAAGGGTCTGGCTTCTTCAGCTTACACTCTCCCGACTAATGGCACATTCAGCTATGGGCTGTCCAACACACTTAGAAACAAATGAATGCTTAAGTAATTGAGGCAAACAGACGAGTGAGTGAAACTTGCCACCCTATATTGAATTCTGTGATTGTTGAACATTTTGACAAAATACATGGTAACATAAGTGAATATGAACGCATGCAAAACAACTTCAAACAGAAGGCAAAGGAGACGCATAACAGTACTTCTAACAAAATGCCGAAAATAATCTGCATCTGAAATATTATCCCTCAAAAGACAACAACACAAAACCGAAGAGAAAAAAAACAACAACAGCACCACAAGAGCCGACCTCAGCACCTCTGCCCTGACCGGGGGCCCGGGGCCACTGTGTGCCAGCTACAGGAGAACGACAGAGGACCGGAGTGGAACAAGACATCAGCCAACCGGCCGACCCGGAGACACAGGGAAATAAATATATAAACCCTAATGGGTGAGAGGTGTGTGTGTGTGTGTATGTGGTGTGTGTGTGTGTGTGTGTGTGTGTGTGTGGTGTGTGTGTGGTGTGTGTGTGTGTGTGTGTGTGTATGTGTGTGTGTGTTGTGTGTGGATGGCATGACAGCTGTGTGCCTTGGCACTGTACACTGGCCTGACAGGGGTCAGGGTGGCGGGCAGCAGTGAGTGACGGCTTCCAGTGGTTGACTCTGGACTCACGACTTGGTGGGAGATATGGTCACAGAGCTCTGACCATGAAACTGTTTTTATTTGTGTGTGTGTGTGTTTGTTACTACGGGCGGCCTTTTTTATATAGTGGATTGTTTTATTTAAAACTGTTTTTTAGCCCCTCTGAAGGAAACCAATTTCGGCATGAACTAGTGTCTAATGTCATTTAAAGAGCTATTCTCATAATTTAATTCCCTTTTCCCGTTTTTGTCACGTAGATATTTACTTTAGCTACGAGTGCTTTGAACCTTTTCCAGACGCATACATTTGAAATTAGAGATTTGTTTTGTATTGTTTGATTGTGTTTCTACCATTCATGTTTCCTTAGGTGAAATCTTCCGTTGTTGTTGTTGTTATGTTGTTGGCCACCAAGGGGGAAGAGAATGGGTTTTTAGTGACCAACAGGAAGCTCTTTCCCGCTGGTCTCTCTCGGGCAATACTCGAGTTGCGCCTGGATTTATGGTTTTTGAACCCTACAGGTGCAAGTGTTTGGGGTCCACACCCTCAGGGCATGACGGCAACCCCACGTTGAGGTGACAAGGCACCTATGATCTCATTGCAGTGGACTATGGTGAAGGTCAAAAAGCCCCCAAAAGAACCGCCAGTAAGTGTTTTTTTTGAAGATATTTTTAAACAGTTTTCAGCTCCCAAACCCTTTTTCAACCCTAAATTCATGTTGCTTTAGTTCAGACCAGATGCTGAGATGACAGGATTCATTTGTTTTCCAATTTGGTTGGGTTGTATTCCAGACAACTTTAATGAATCACTATTATTCACTAAGATGATAATTGCATAGAAGGCCTGAGAAATGCGTTCTGGTCCAGGTACGGTTCACATTGAGATGAATGAATGCATTGTGCCTCAGCCATACACCGGGGAGTCTCCGTCTAGGCCTTCCCATCAACTCATAGAATCAACCGTTTTACAGTTTTATTATTCGTTGTTAGATTAATTATGTAAAATCTGAAGTCAATTTGTTTCAACAATATCATTGTTGGCAGGAGGGAGGGTCTGTAAGCAGTTGGTGGAATCAAAACTCGCCCTCAGTACTATCAAATGATAAAAAGTGTAAGTTTCAATCACCCGTGTAGTCGCTTGCCACATGCATAAAAATAGTATCCAATTGAAACAGGCGTAATCCAATTGCATAATTTGTTTAACTCTCCGGTAGAATATCTTCTTTCCAAATAACAGGAAACAAAGTTTAAACCATGTCCCCCCTTTCAGCTTCTAGTTTCCGGCCAGCTACTGTGCCGCCTCCCAGGAGTTCAGCTTAAGCATAGATTGGCAAAGTTCACCAGCTCTTCCGTTAGAGCCCTCGGGACCTATGAGATCCGGATGAAAAATATGGAATTTGTTCAATGGAGAGAAATTAATATTTTCTGGGTCCCAGTCTTTATATGCCCTGGATACACATATTATGGTTTGTGGATTTATACTGATAATTTTTCATGCAAAGAAAGCTAAAAGCTTTCTCGAAGAAGTTTGTTAATTGTTAGGTTTTGTGTTGATGGTCCGCTTTGTGAACTACAGCTCTCGCTGCTCTCGACGTGAATGATATACGTCACCACCCGCCACTTGGAACTCCCGTACGGACCATGGCGTCTCTCTGCTTGCACTTCACCACCTTTTTCCCAAGGGGAGGTGATTAAAAGCATCGAAGAGGTGGCCAAAACATTATAAATTGGGCCATGTGGAGGAGTTTCAGTTTATTGCCGAGATGGGGGGCTTGGTCCCACGCCAGTCGCTAGGTGAGCGTGGACGTCTACTTTCTTCGCCACCCTTACAGAGTTTGTTATGTAAGAATCATTCAAAATACGGGATTTGAAGAAATATTGTAAATATTTTTGTTTATTTGATGAACATGGCTCATAATGTCGTATGAGAACTTTATAACAACGCACAGTTTTCCTATTCCCTTCAAGGAATTCACTTGCTGTAACTAAGGCTATTCTCTTCAGGTTTGTCTCATCTGATGTAAGAGTCATGTTGTTTTAATGAAGTACATACTTCCTATGATATACCTACATTGTCTTGAATGGCATGGAATTAAAAGATAAAAATGTAATAATAGATTATTCGTCAAATATTGCAAAGTAAAAACAAAATTAATTCCAAGAGGAAAATTCTACTGAATTCGCATTTGGAAAACATAAATTGGAAAAAGACGTGGCTTTTTACCTCATAAATTTAGTAATTTCCAACACAGTTAAAAAGTAATTAATTTTTAAAATTGTACATTAAAATCTATCCAGTCAATTCTATTATATCTAAATATATGGATGTTGATAGCTCCTGCTCCTTTTGTGGACTCGCTGATGAAACATTTGCCCATCTTTTTTTTTAATGTGAATTTACCAAGAAATGTTGGTCTGATTTAAGTTCTTTCATTTTCCATCCACCCATGGTCATTCATGACTTCATTCTTAAAGATGTGATATGTAACTTTGACGATGGTAAAGATAAGTCCCTTATTTATATGGTTAATTTTTTAATTTTACTTGGGAAGTTCTTTATTCACAAAAAAAAATTCTTAGAATCTCATCCCTCTTTCCAGATTTTTTTTGTAGAGTTTAAATCACTTTTTAAGTCCCTTTCCCTGTTAAAAAAAAAAAAAGCATTAGATTTATTGATTGTTATCTAAATTTATTTCATGAGTCTCCTTGACAACAGGTCAAATGTATACTTCTAATGAATTCATAACTTTTTAGCTAGAATTATTCTTTATATTTTCACAAATGTTTATTAATGTATTTATTCATCCATCTTTTTTTTGTATATATTTATTTATATAATTGTCGGACTGCTGGATCTGAGATTACGAGACCCCATTGGCCTCATGTTACCTCACACGGTCTACTACATGCGTTTTTTCTCTGTATATATTTAAATGAGTTATGTTTTCAAGGAACATTGGCCCAGAGAAGAGCTCCTCTATTATAATTTTTGGGCGATTGCGTAGCTGCCGTAACAGAGTGAGAGAGATAGGTCTACAACAGCAGCCATGGTATTTTCTCCATATGCACAGGATTAATAGCCTTATACCTTCATCTTTCAACATGCCGTAGTGTCTGGTGGTGTTGCAATACACCCACACCCACATGAGCATTCTCATACACGATCACACACACACACAAGCACTCACATGAACATGCAGGCACACACACACACACAGACACAAACATATGCACATTCACATACACAAACACGCAAAGACACACACACACCTACATTCACACATGAACGCAGACAAAGGAAGTGGAGAGAGGGAATTTTGCATTATTTATTTTGAAATTTCATCTCTGTCTTGTGCTGTGTGTCTGGTTGCCTCGAGAATCCCATTATCTCTCAATAAGCTGCGAGGCGCCAGTGCGTTTCTCCAGCCAGGGACCATGATTAGCGCCTGAGTACCACATACTACAGCTCACTCATCCTTCCCTTTCGCTTTACACCTCCATCTCCATCCGCCATCATCTCCCCACCCCTTCATCACGGTCAGGTGGTGTCTGGGAACATCCGTAATGGAGGTATATTGAGCTGATCTTTCCATCTAAATGCCCAAATCAAATGCAGATGTGGACTTGGAAATACTTATTTTCAATGGGGGAAATGCAAAGAAGAAGAATTTGGAAGAGAAGAAGTTTAACTCAAAGTTCTTCAACAGAGTTGAGAGTTGATCATCTGTATAATAAACAGGAAAATACAGCTTTTGATCTTTGTATTACTTTGAGTCTGCCTCGTGTATGAAAAGTGCTATATAAATAAGGTTACCTTGCCTTGCCTACTGTATACAACAGACATATGCTCTCATCATTTAAAGTTGCTTTAGGTATGCCATAGTTGAATCAATGACATTGTAAACAGCTCTTATTTGGATAGAACCGAATCAAAATGCATTTTCATTCAAAATGTCAAAGCCTGTATTTGGTGTGAAAATCGATAGGGTCAGCTTAATAAATCTAACTTGTTGTATCTCTCAAATAACAGTCTTCCATCCATGACCCTTTATTCAATAACAAAAGTAAAATGTAAAAAAAATAACACATTGCAACACAAAACTCTACTTGCGCCACAGCCCCTTCATTGTGAAACTATTTGAACTGTACAGCCATATAGATTACAAAATAATTTGGACAAATTCAATGTTCACACACACACACGCACACAATACACACATCTCCCCCACGTAGAGATGCGAACACACGCACACACACCTCCCCCCAAACACACAAACAGCCGCACACCTGTTTGAGCCGTCGTTCCATTCACAAAGTGAGTGCGGAGGAGTTTGTCCATGTGTGTGTCTGGTTGTTTTTGGAGGAGTGGGAGGGGGGGGGGGGGGGGTGATAGAGGAGGGAGGCAGATGTGAGCTGCGCTGAGCGTCACCTGATTGGCTCATTGTGGAGCAGCAAGCAGCTGGTTAGGCCCAACCGCCTGATCCACAGGAGAAGAGCAACAACTAGGGAGGCTTGATGAGAGCGGAGAGAAGTTCACACCAGGGACTCACACTCTTACAAGGGTCAGGCATGGCCCTTTTGGGCTACGAGAGGGGAGAGGGAAGAGGGGAGAAAGGAGAGGGGAGAGGGAAGAGGGGAGAGAGGAGACAGAAGAGGGGATTTAGAGAGAGACAAATCATCTGAATGAATAGCTTTGCTAAAGGCCGGCACACACAGGTCCGTTTGATGTTTGAGTACCATCTTGATTCCTGAGGTAATAAAACCATCTTGTTTCCCGTCTTGTCTTTGGTAATCTAATAGGCAGATTATGTGACTGTGTGGTGTGAGAGAACAAGGACAGCTTGTTCAGGACAGCAAAATAGAAGAAGAATAAAACACCTACTTTAAACCACTTTGATTTAGTAATATGCGTAAATAATTGTTCTGACTTACGCTGAATTTTCTTAATTTTTTAATTGTTCCAAAAAACGGGCCATTAAATTTGTTACTTTGTCATCTATTAATTTACTGTTGAGTGTGGTTTATTTTGTGTGCACATGTTGCTATGACAGTAACAGGAAATAAATAAAAGGAAACAGGATCTGACTCACAGGATTAGGATACAAATGTGTTTGGCTTTTTGAGGCCAAAGGTTTTCAAAATGTTTATTTTGCTGTTATAACATTATTATGTTTAGTTTGTATGAATGTCTTTTCATCATTTGATTTAATATATTATTATGTAGTTCTATAATGAAGTACCATGCCTGATTTTAGTATTTCCTAGGTCTTGGACTTGGATTTGTATAACATATTATAAGTGCTAAAAAGGCAATCATTCCCGGGCTCATGAATTGAGTCTTGAGTCAACAGTGTGAACCGTAACATGATGTCTTCATGTATCCCAAAATAGGTTTGGTCCTCGAAAGGTAAAGTTGCTGTAGGTAGAATTTGAGATTTACAATAGGAGAAAGCAGAAAAGAGCTAAATCCAATTAACAACCCTTGCAATAATAACACTGTGTGGCTTGATGTGATTGATCAGAGGCCAGATGGATTACTGAACCAAGCTCGGAAGAGATGCCCTGATTGGTCAGAATTAAGGCCCAGTCAACTCACAGAGCATTTCAATACGGATTGCTATAGCATTTCTAACAGATTACCCTCAAATTGTTGCTCTTAAAGTTACCATCAGCAGCCTTGAGGGTTACCTTTAAAGATCTTATAGCACACATTTGTACCCATTTTGAAGCCATCTGTAATCTTTTTAGTTGATTAATCCCGTCAGAGAGGAACAGATCATGTCCCTAGCCGCAGCAGCAGGTGGTGGTGGTGGTGGTGGTTCTGGACCTTCTGCAGGAGACGGCTACCGATGGGCAAGCGGCATCCACCGTAAACCCTGTCACTTCTGATTGGTCTATAAACACGATGTAATGCTCCGGGTCTCCATCCCCTGTCACCCCAGAGAACAGCGCACCTGTATCAGCATAACAACGGTCATCTCGTTTGGTCGAGGGTAAGGTTTGTAAGGCAAAGCCACAGCCATTGGGTCACTGCTGTGGTCCTACTCACTTCATCTTTGCTTATAAAGTTGTGTTACAGATGAGAACTGTTTTACCTTTTTTCTCTGAGCTATCGTGTGCTAGCCGGATGCAGTCATTACTGTATGACTCGTGGGAGGGGGAGGGCATGAGCCAAGCCTGTGGGTGTCCCCTGGCACCGGGATATGACCATTGTTTACAGTAAAGAGCAGGAATGACAGGCTCGTCTGTTCCACCAACCTCATTTTCCACAGGCGAGATGAAGATGTACTACTTGTCTTAAAGGTCAGGCTAAAGATCAGATACAATTGATATGCTTGTGGAGTTCAAAGTGAATTCAAGGTACTCAGAGAAGTTATTTTGCTTTTGGTAAATCTAATTCAAGGTAAAGCATTAAAAATACTAGTTGTGACTTAGTTTTCTGTGTCGCATATTCGTTTTTTTCTTCTTTATTTCCTTGAAAGGAACTTTTTTTGCTATTAATTGACCCGAAATATATTGAAGCCTCAGTTCCGGTCTGTAAAGGAAGGGAATCAATCTCTTGTTTCAAACAAAGGCACATACCAAGTAAAGCGCTTCAGGGAATTCTTATGTAGTTGAGTATAATTCAACCCTAAATACACCTACAAAAATCACGTTGTTCTGTTTCGTGGCATCCGGTTTGAAAGTGGGACCATTTTAAATGGAGGCAAGCAGATGGGCCGCTTAAAAACCTCAACAAATGAAGGACAAAATCGCTTTACTTAGGCCTTTTGTTGCGACTGGAACAGTATTGAGCCTTGGAGAAAGTAAGCTAATTTCAGTCAAAGGCCACTGTATAGAACATATAAAGGCACAGTGATTGTGGACAGCATAGGTGGCTTCCTCATTGTCCATGTCTTGTTTTGTTGCGCACATCAAAAAAGCATCTGTTGAAAAACAGACACACTTAAATTGAGTACACACACATGCACACACATGCACACTCACACACACAACACGCACACACACACACACACACACACACACACACACACACACACACACACACACACACACACACACACACACACACACACACACACACACACACACACACACACACACACACACACACACACAGGCACACGCAAGTCGTGCTATATCGATTTTCCTTGGGATATTTTTGTGAACTTTTACAAGAAATTCGATGGAACAAATGTCAATCCTTTGACTCCAAATGATGGTGGTTAGTGTGTGTTTGTGTGGGGGGGGGGGGAGACTCCTTAGCGCAATAGAGGAGCAAGGAGCTGTCTGGTAACTGTAATTTATTATTGGCTGACCTATTTGCTTGTCTATGTGATACGTTTTGTCCATTATACAACTCCTTCTCAAATCAAACAAATGGGATTCTATTATGTTTGGCTCGTCTGCTTCCTACCTCCCTGTTCCTGTATCCAGCTCAGCTCAGTTTGAGTCAGAATTAAACATAATCAAATAATTGTCTGAATAGTATCTCCCTGTCTCTCACGGTATTCGTGTTTGAATTATTGCACCATAATAAAGTGTCAAAAATGTCCCCTTCATTTTCATTTAGTGCCTAACAGCCCCAATCTCTAATATTTTCAATCCACCTTTCTGATTACTTTTGAGATTCTGCATGACGAACCCACGGCGTGACGTGACTCGTTGTGATGACATGGCAGGGCATCATTATAAAGCAGTATGGTATGGTTGAGTTCCCACGTCCCACTGGGTAAGAAAAGAGTGAGACCTCTCCACAGATTACATCTTGAGTTCAGAAGCCTTGAGATAATGGCTTTGTGATCAGCTCCACTGCACAAGAAGAGGACTGGTTTAAGATAGACCTGCAGTCACTCACTAACCCCACACTTGGTACACCGGCCATGATTAGGCTAACGGCCCTGTCTCAGAACTCTGATAAAGACCCCGTAGAAGGGCGTCGTAGGGTGCTGAATAGTTTAGATAAAGGCCCACTTGGTCGATATACAGTTTAATAGTTTTTGATGGAATGCTTGGAGAGGATGCAACTCTACAGAGCACCATGCTGCAGAAGTAAGCTATCTCTGACTGCGGTCGGAGACACTTCAGCCCATTCACTGTAACGTAGAAGTTATTCTCCTTGGCCTCACTTTGAGGCCATCTCTTACAATCCTTGGGTCTCTTGAAAGGCACGATATCAATTATATTTATAATAATAATAATCATCAGTGTTATTATATATAATTTTTATTCTTATTATTATTAATGTAATAAAATATTATAATAATAATAATAATTACTATATTATTATTATTAGATACAAATTCAATAATTGCCAAAGAGGGATTCAACTATTTGACACATTAAAACTAGAGAATTCTCTGCTGAAGTTCCTTGTTGTGAACAAGAGACTATAGTTTCCAGTATTGGCCAGTTCCTCCCTGAAACCCGGGCCCTGTCGGGGCGCTGTCGTCCTGGATACCTGTCTGATGCCACATCGATTGGGCATCTGGGCTGAGAGGGTGACAGTAGGCCCTACCAGGCCCCTAGCCACAACTACCAAGGGCCCCTACCCAACGACCCCCTCCCCCAACCCCGACACATGTTCGCTCTGAGCCGGTCAGACATTTTCCAAACCAACACCTGCAATCGATCCAGACAGCCAGGCCTTTATCAATCAGGCCTGACTGGGGTTAATTGTTTACCTATCAATCTGAAAATAGAAATGCTCAGATTCCTTTCCGGGTGTTGTGGTGAATGTTAAATGGAGCGCAGCCTCTGAGCCCTTGTGTTAAACAAGCTGAAAGAGAATCATCAGTAAAGTTACTTGGAGCCTCTTTTTGACGTCAGCTTGACCTTCCGAAAACAAGTTTATTCTACCTAAAACGCAATAAGCCAAAAATGTCAAGGCCAATTTAACCAAATAAAATAGAACATAGAATGGAATAGAAAATATTGAATTGAATGAACTCTACAATTGAATTGCATTCCAAAAACAATGTCAAAGTCACATACTTATGCATGACAAAAGCCTTGTTTTGATCTAGTCCTCAGTTACTAAAATAATTATTGAAAAAAAACTCAATGTCAGTTAAGGGGTCTATGAGGAAGAGTAAGACACACACATCACCAAAACACACATGACACCCCTGGGTTAATCTAATCTCTCAAATTGCTACATACTGGTACTGAGAGGGACACGAGAGCTTTTGAAGAGGGTTTTCTAAGAGAGGGTCCTTGCTGTTTATTTTAAATGCTGAATATTTGTGCAGCTAATTGTCAGGGTGTCCCTACAGCCGCACCCTCCCTTCCTATCACATTCGATTGAGAGGGTAAGAGAGAGAGAGAGAGAGAGAGAGAGAGAGAGAGAGAGAGAGAGAGAGAGAGAGAGAGAGAGAAGAGAGAGAGAGAGAGAGAGAGAGGGAGTGAGAGAGAGAGAGAGAGTGAGAGAGAGTGACAGAGAAGAAAGAGGGCAGAAGAGAGAGATAGGTACTAAACACGCAGATCCGTGAATCAGGATAGGTAGTAATGACGTTTGCAGGTTAGACTCAAAGAAAGCAACAGGCTTGTGTGTGTGTGTGTTTTTATGTGTATTTATGTGTGTCTGTGCACTTGCGATTATGTGTTTGCGTGTGTTTGTGTGTGCGAGTGTGTGTGTGTGCCTGTGTGTGTGTGTGTGTGTGTGTGTGTGTGTGTGTGTGTGTGTGGTGTTGTGTGTGTGTGTGTGTGTGTGTGTGTGTGTGTGTGTGTGTGTGTGTGTGTGTGTGCAAGCTTCTGATTGCATGTGTGTGTGTGTGTGTGTGTGTGTGCAAGTGGATTAATGCAGTGACTGCAGAGCTGTGGTCTGTAATAGAGTTGACAGAGCTTTAGGCACACGCCAGGCCAGGCAGCAGGAACTTGCAGGTGAACTCCACCGAGTCCTCTCTGCCTGTAATCAGCAGAGAGAGATGGCGGTCACACCTTTTCCTCTCACACAAACAATCCTGCTCATTCCCTACGCCAATCTTTTTGCTTCCCCCTCTAGGATTTTTGGTCCAAACCTATACCTAATTGGTTGTGTCCATTGTTAATTGGATAACTCTGTCAGGTTAGGGGCTCATCTTTGTCAAAGCCAGCCTTGTGAGATTATCAGTATCTCATGAATTCGCTTTGCAGATCAGTCTAGCCTCGATCCCGTTTAAATAAATCCTCTTAAAATGTAAAAGTGATTGGACCATCAGCTCTTGGGGGAGGAAGTTTCAGTTTCAGTTCCTTCAATGAAAAGATACAATGGCGGCACTCGAGGAAAGTGTTGCCAAATACAGACTCATCAAAATGGTTTAAACCAAAAAAGATTGAATAGCTATGTTTAAAGATTAAGAGTAATCTGAGCAGAAGACTTGAGTAGATGTTTTAGCTTTACTCCTTCCAATCAAACTCTGCAAGAGCAACACTCTGATTTGCTTCTTTTTATTTTTTTAACACCGTAAGGCAGCAGCCAGACAGTAAGGCCAGACAGGTATTCATTGGGAAATATCTGGTTGATCGGACCAGGAAATGTCAAAACATTGTTCGTCAATAATATTCCAAAGATGAACATTAACATGGGAGCAATTTAAATTCACATTGTCATAATAAAGAGTGTGACATCATATCTATACATGTCCTTTGGTTGGCCAGACCCAAGACTCAAACGCATATCTCTGTTAGCAGCATGTGTAAGATGATTCCCTCTTTCCATTCCGTTGTCCATAGGCTACACTGTATGCTCCACAGTCAAGCATCCACCTGTCCGTCCGCACTGCCCTATTCATAAACCCTCCTTCCCACACACACACACACACACACACACACACACACACACACACACACACACACACACACACACACACACACACACACACACACACACACACACACACCAACCCACACACGCACACTCACAAATACACATACACACACGCGCACACACAGACACACACACACACACACACACACACACCACACACACACACACACGCACACACACACACACACACACACACACACACACACACACACACACACACACACACACACACACACACACACACACACACACACACCCACGGACAAACACACAGACACACACACACACAGACACCACACACACACACACACACACACACAACACACACACACACACACACACACACACACACACACACACACGCTCCATCCTTCTCTCTTTAATCCCTAACCGGCTCCTCTTCCTTATACAGAGCTCTGCCCAAACAGCATATTGAGAATCGTACTATGTGGCTTTAATAGCCAACGCCCCCTCCATAATCATACCTCAGTCTCTTCTCCCTGGTCTCATCTCTCCGTGTGTCCGTGTCTATCTCTCCACGGGCTCATCTGCGATACAGAGTGTCTCCGTGCCTACGCCCTCCCTAACTCCCCTGAGGAGACGCTTCATCAGTGCATAAGCGAAGCCATAACACTGTTCCATTTCCTTGCATTATTTTGATGTATTTTTGGATTGCAAAATATTCCCTATGTCTGTCCAATACACTAATAACTGAAATTACCCAAAAAACTAAACTGGGGGTGAGAAAAACATTGTATTCCCCAATCTCATTGAACTATATTTATCTACAAGTATTTAACAATATTCTACTCGTTGGACTTCATTTTAATAGTTATCGCCACGCCTTTCAGTGAACTTTACCATCAGGATCGAATGTTCCAAAGACTGCGTGGTCTCCCACGGGAGCGATGGGAATGCAGTTACGTAAGCAGATGTCACCGTGACTGAAGCTCGTCAATAATGCTTAGACGTTGCGGCCCTATACTGGCACACGGGGCGCTGCAAATTAACTGCATTAAAGCAGACAAACACTAAGACGTTTTAATACTTTATTTGAAGTACGGTGTCTAGCCACATGTTAAGTACTAGTGTCTAAAGCATATCTTTCTGTGCTGCATTAATGATGGCAGTTACAACGGGCGAGATGTTACATTTTGTATGTTTCTTGGTGCAGCATACCGGTGTGCTGCCTACACACACACATATATACACACAAACACACACACAGACACACACACAGTATCACACATAAGTGTAATTGAACCCATGGTTCTTAGAAGCTTAATTGAAAAGCCGTCTTCATTGAACTAGTGACACACTATTGGATGTATGGCCTCCTAAACAGCCTGCCGTCATCAGAGAAGGTCAGTGTGTGTGCATGTGTGTGCAGGTGTGTATGCTTGCGAGATTGTGCGATTCTTTGTGTATCTGTGTTTGAGTGTGTGTGTATGTGTGTACTAGCACTGCTCTCTGTGAAGCAGATGTTATTGCGATGTGTGTGGCCGTGTATGTGTGACGTTTCTCAATTGATCAAGCCTTGTTCATCCATTAGGCAGCGCCATGGATCCCATCCCCAATGTGCTCAGCACCGGGGCTCAGTCAATCCACAACAACAACAAACAGATGCTAGCAGTCCAAACAGAACAGCTCAAACACACACACACACACACACAACCCACACAACCCACACACACACACACACACACACACACACACACACACACACACACACACACACACACACACACACACACACACACACACACACACCATACATTCATACCACCCAGTCAACTGTTTTTGTATCGATAATAACTGTTGAGTTCTTTATTAGAGGCTATAATCCTCTAATTTACATACATGGCAATAAGGAGCAGATAGGGGTCCTTACTCAAGGATACCTTCAGACATTGGGGATCGTTCCCGGAATCGTTCAGCAAGGAATCAAACCCCCTAGGTGCCACTGCTATGCAATGCAATGTTGTGAACACTTCAAATAACATAATTACATAATTAACACATAATTAAAACGTATACAGAGACAGACAGTGTAGCTTTGTTTAACTATTCTCCTCATTGTCTTAATACATGCATTTATGAGCTTTCGAGGCAATGCACATTTTCTGCCTGTGCAGAAATAGGAGATAGAGCAAGACACCAATGCAGGGAACAATGCCTGCCTAGAGCTCACTGGGGATGTGGCCTTTAATTGCTCCGACCATCCTCCAAACAGTTTTTGAGACTTCAACAGAGAATTTTAATAAGACAGAACGAAGGCTCGAACCCAAAGTGGCGTGTCCTATTAAGGCAACTTAAGAGGGTGGGAAGATTTGAATTCCTTAAGTGACTGTCAGCCTGGCAAGGTGATAAGTAGAGATTGGATAGGTGACTCTGTCCTCAGAGTCACCTATCCACTCTGCACTCAACTCTCTTTCCACTTAGACCTGTCCTCCCTCTCTACAATCTATTCATTTACTCAGTGCTTGACTAATAACATTACAGCAAATTCACTCGGCTTACCGTCTGACAGACATATCCTTAAAGGTGAAGTGTGTAGTATTTAGTGGCATCAAGCATAACAGACTTGTGTAATATAATAATCAATCTATCCAGTTCGTTGCCATCTCCAACCCATCTGCTAGATACCATCCTAAACAATGCACCCTTTGCTCTGTGATTTAATTGATCAATGAAAAATGATTTAGTGTGGGGTGATGAAATTATAAAACATTCAGAAAGAAGAGGCAACGTGCAGTCTTTGAGCTCCACTTAGAGTCTTTATTGTGGGATTAGGATGGTAAGGGTCTTCATCCATCGACATAGAGACTGAAGATACACCCCCACTGCATGCATACAATATAGAAAGTTGTACAAGTTGTCCCAGTTGTAGGGTTCTTTGGAGCTGTAATCCGATGTGATGGTTTCATTGGATCAGTGCTTCTTACCTCCTAATCCCATATCCCAATTATTTATTGCCCCTTCTGATTTTTTACTACCCTTCCTTCAGTTGAGTGGATGATAAAGGCTCATTCCCACTCTGCAACCATAGGCATCATGGCTTTGTCAAGGCTGTAGGTTGTTGTTGCTTATATAAAGATTTACCTTAGATTAATGTGTTCCCCTTAATATCTAGGTCTATGAAAGAATAGTCAACAAATAATGTCACACAACTTTGACATGTGTTAAAGTAAGCCCTTTAAGCCTTGTAAGCCCATGTTTCCAAATCCATGTTATTAATCTTGTTTTGTTATTTATTTTTCATTTTAGCCATCCCTTTTGAATTAAATTATATATGTTGACTTTGTTAGAGCTAACTAATCCAATCAAGCCACAATACCATAGTAACACTAGGGAATCAACTGTTATGGATCCGCATCAAGATGAGTGGTATATTGGCCTAATTTCATATGGATCTCCGCCGTGTGGCTGGCGGGCTGGTCTCATTACATCACAGCCGATCAATGCTATCTGGCTCGAGCAATAAGCCTGGCAGCAATTAGCAACAGCCAGTTTACATTTTCAGCAAGCAACTAAAAGCAACTAATTGAAAGCTGTAATTCTGTTTAATGATATTAATATGATTGAATTAGTATTATAACCAGTATATTCTATTATGATAGACTATGCCTAACTAAACCATTGGTAAAATGTCATAATAATCAGAAAAATAATATCTAGCCAACTTCAAACAAGCTTCTGCAAACTTCTAAAACGTTCACCAATAGACCTTTCTCGTTCTGTAGACCTAGAACTGTTCAGCTTCATAACTCCAGTCCAAATCCTGCATTGGTATTTGTAAGGTATGTGTGAAATCATTATTAGAAGATACAATTGTATGGTGGTAATTAAGATAAACCAAAATGATGTAGGAACATCTTAAACAACGTCAAATGTCTCTATAGTCTTAGTATTTTGGGTTCTCCCATCTATTTGTTTGTCCTGCCTACCCCTGAATGCTAAGTACACTCTTGAAACAGCAATTTATTCTATTAGCATTCTGATCACCTGGAGAGAGCCGGACGCTTACAAAGGCGGAGGGTGCTGACCTTATCCAAGAATTTACTGGCAACGTTTAGAATACATAATAATGTATAATTATGTGTTTAGTTGCCTGCCTGTGTGTGTGTGTGCGCGCGCGTGTGTGTGTGTGTGTGTGTGTGTGTGCGTGTGTGTGTGTGTGGTGTGTGTGTGTGTGTGTGTGTGTGTGTGTGGTGTGTGTGTGTGTGTGTGTGTGTGTGTGTGTGTGCATGTGTTTGTGTCTTCATCGTTCATGTGTGTGCATGCATAAGTAATAGTGTAGGGCACAGTGGAATTACATGATGTGAGCAGACCCATACACACCGAAGGCCTTTTAATCAGATGTGAAATCTAGTCTGCACCCGTTCCCCAGAGAAAGTTGAGTGAGAGCAGGTTCTAAAAGGCCCTCTCTCTGATAGATGTCTCCCGGGCGGTCCTTTTTGCTTTACTTAATTGACAGTATGTCAATGCTTTGTAATATAAATATAATAAAATGTGATGCGATATAGTAATTTGTGTTGGAATGCAACATGATATAATATAGATCGAGAAAAGAGAGAGCGGAAAGAAATGTTGGCTGCCTGATTATCATGCATGTTATAATCAAAACAACTTTTATTTTTCTTGAGTTTTATACTGGCCATACACACACGTCATATATCAGACAATCAATCACGTTATGTGATACCTTAAACAGATCTTAAATTCCCAAACGATTACATCTTAATAAACAAGCTTGAGTGTCGAGTGGGGTGTCAGCCCAGTCACATCGGCCACGTCTCATGAATTCGGAGGTCAACTCAGAGTGTGTGTTTTGGGACTGATGACACGCAACCGATATTATGAAGTTCAGAGGCCAAGTCGGAAAACGTATAGTCCTCCCTCATGGGGAGTACATGACGTCCCTCTCACGGGTGACCTCGGTGGGCTACGTCAGAAGAGCCCCGCTTCCTCTCTCCCTCAAGTCCCCAGGCTTTCCTTATGACAGCCCCCAGCCGACCCCTCCACCGGGCGGGGGATCGATGGCTGCCCGCCAGCCTCCCCTCCCATGCTTACAACTCTTCATTAGAGCGGGCCTGCAAGAGTGGCTTCCGTAATTGGTGGGAGCCACTGGGAGCCGGCGCTCTCGTCGCCCGCCGCCGGGGCGCTGGCAGGCATCAGCTGCTCACACTAATGTTCCCCATTATATCCTGCTCAAATGTGGGAGGAAGAATAACAGCCTGTGTGTGTGTGTGTGTGTGTGTGTGTGTGTGTGTGTGTGTGTGTGTGTGTGTGTGTGTGTGTGTGTGTGTGGTGTGTGTGTGTGTGTGTGTGTGCGTGTGTGTGTGTGTGTGTGTGCGTGCGTGCGTGTGTGTGTCATGTGTGCGTGTGTGCGTGTGTGTGTGTGTGTGTGTGTGTGTGCGTGCGTGTGTGTGTGTGTGCGTGTGTGCGTGTGTGTGTGTGTGTGTGTGTGTGTGTGTGTGTGTGTGTGTGTGTGTGTGTGTGTGTGTTTGTGTGTGCGTGATGTAAAGGGGTAGGCGTGTGCTATAGGTGCCATGCGTTTTGTTTGCGACCATACATGTGATTTATTTTTGCATACCAATTGCAACGCGTCATAATACTGCTATTCTCCTCATAAAACGACTTAATGTTTTATGTTTAACCATATTACCAATAGTGGAAATGTGCGCAGTCATTAAAAGCTGCTTTTGTAGCCGACTGGCACGTATAATATGTTGCATCTGTCTCTCTTTAAGGGCTCCCTGGTTTGGGCTATAGAGCTGTGTAAGCTCAGCCCTTCACTGCTGCAGTCTGATGTTCACGCATGGTCAGCCTGGTCATTCATATCCGTGGTTCTAAATATGCTCCTTAATGAAATTTAATTAAGAAATGAAAGCAGCTAACAGTGTGGTAATAAACATTTGCCAGGGTCAATTACAATTTTTGATGGTTTAATAAGATATCAAATTACATTGAGTATTTTTAGTCGATCCTTGAACACTGATATGCATATGAGTATTGCCCATTTAAACGGCAGATGGGAATGATGAAGGAAGGTGAGGGTAGTGATGAAAACCTATATGTTTTATATCAGAGATAAGACACGAAGAAGTGCCTGACAGTAATACTCATTGATTAGCCTACTGATCATTCAATAATTTATGGTTTACTTCACATATACATAAATACAATTTTTTAAAGAGAATTATTATTATTAATAATTATTAATTATTCAAAGCTAAATGATCTAATATAGGCCTAATATAATTAGAATATAATAGCATTTCCATGCTATGTCGTATGTATGTTGTACATTCAATTAAATTGAGGGAAGAGAGAGGGAGATGTTGGCTGCCTGATTATCATGTATATTATATTAAAAACAACCTTTTATCTTCTTGAGTTAAATGCGGTCCACACACAAACACACGCACACAAGCAAGCACGCACAAA